>NC_088870.1:3576392-3876392 GCF_032884065.1 Artemia franciscana | reverse complement strand
AGCCTTTTCGAAGATTTTATTAAATACTGATAAAATTCAACCATCTGGAGACCTGAAGGGAGAGGAAAAATTAGAAAAAATGATGTATTTTTATCTTACGAGGGGGGATCGGATCTTAATGAATTTTGATATTTAGAAGGACATCGTGTCTCAGAGCTCTTATTTTAAATCCAGACAGGCATTAAGCCTCTGATTTTTTCTTTCAAATCAATCTATTGATTCTTATCGTATTCATCCCCCTACTGTAGAAGTTTCAAGCTCCTATCTAAAAAAATATGGAATTTCGTATTTTTTGCCAGAAAACATATCAAGGATGCGTGTTTACTTTTTTTTGTTTTTTTTTTACTAGGGGTGATTGTATCGACCCAGTGGTCCTAGAATTCCACAAGAGGGCTCTTTCTAACTAAAATTAAAAGTTCTGGTTTCCTTTTTCGGTGACCAAAACATCAGAGGGCACCTAGGCCCCCTCCCACACTAATTTTTTCCCCAAAATCACCAGATCAAAATTTTGAGATAGCCATTATCTGCGGACTCCCACAGTCCCCCGGGTAGGGGCTGCAAGTTACACACTTTTACCATTGTTTGCATATAGTAATGGTTATGGAGAAGTGTAAAGCCGTTTTAAGGGGGACTTTAGAGCGAGTTCAGCTTTTTTTGTCAAAAAAAAATGTCTTGAGCCATCTTAGTGACAATTTGTATAGGTCAGACCAGGTCAGCTTGTCGCCTAACTCTGTGGCATCGCCTAGTAACTGAATCGTGGCATCGCCGGTAGTAATGAAGAGAAATGAGGATTAAGATGCAACTTGTGTATTCGTAAGAGATGTATTAAACAGTAAAAACTAGTTCTTTTAGGAATGTAACAAGAAAAACAGAACGAAGAGGTAGAAATGCATAGCAGACATTTAAAACAAGGGCTTTGAGTATAGACAATAAAGCATTAACTCATCACAGTTCCTTTTTTAAAATAGTGTTTTAATAAACAGTGTCAACTTTGACAAAATCTAAAAAATTTACTAATCAAAATTTTACTTTTCATAACAACGTAGCGTATCATTCACAGTTTTAAAAGGCGATATATTTCGCTTCAATTAAAGGATTTACAATTAAAAAAAAGTCTATTTCTCCATTTCCACTTCCGCCATATCTATTCATAACACAGTCGATCTCTGCCTCGATATTTCAGTGAATATATATAATGGCTAGTCCTGTTAGTTTAGAGTCTTGTCAGTCTAGAACTCTTCGTTAGTATTTCCTCTTCTATTCATCCTAAGCTATCCGAATGAAGACCAAATTCGTCAGAAAAATATAAACTCTAATAAACAGGCATATAGGTATTTGCTTTAAAATTTACATATGAGTCAATATGCTCCTTAAAAAAAATATAATTATGTGTTTGATATTTTTGTAATTGATAGGTATAGATCGGGAATTTAAATTATCAGGGTTTTCCAGTTGCGGTAGATTTCTAATTACCTTTTTTTAATATTTAGATTTTCAGATATTCAATTCAAACGTTTAAATATCGATGCGTCTTTTGAGCCCAAAAATAAAATTTGAAATTTGACTCTCTTAATTCTCTTAAATTAATTAAGAGAATTGTCTTGTCAAATGTTTTATTTATAAACAACTAATTGTTGAAATTTGATTGGATGGCATGTATCAAAATTAGTACAAAAATCTTCATCGGTATATATAGCAGTTTAGACCTTTTTATAGACAAACATTAAATAAAAAAACTAGTTTTTTTATTTAATGTTTGTCTATAAAAAGGTCTAAACTGCTATATATACCGATGAAGATTTTTGTACTAATTTTGATACATGCCATCCAATCAAATTTCAACAATTAGTTGTTTATAAATAAAACATTTCAATTGGAAATTTCGAGTGAAGTATGATATGCAAAATCAAATCAGTCACCAGTTAATGCACACATTTATGGGAAGGGAGGGGGAAATGAAATACAAATTCCTACAGCTTCAGAAGGTTACCCATTCCAATGCCCCTACGAGGTACCGATAATAGGCTTGTGCCGGGGAAAAGAGATAGAAAAAGAAGACATGTTCGAATCAAGCACTTTTTCGGATAAATCTTTTTCACTTCGTAGTCTTTTGTAATTTTTTCCCTTCCACTTGCAAAGATGACTTGGTGTGCCAGTATTTAAGAGGGGGGATTTTGAACACCAAATGTGGATTTTCAATCATGGAGATTTCAGTAGTTGACCTGTTATGGTTTCAAGCCTTTTACAATTAAGAAATTACACTAGAATTGATTTTGATGCTATAAGGCACTACATGATGGTGTTGCCATAAGGATTATAAAAACCGTGTAAATGTGAACATTAGATTTCATATCACCTTAAATAGCTCTCTATGATATTCCAGTGCCATATCAATACTGGAGAAACACAACCAAGAAAAGGAGACTTCTTGAATATGGACATGGGACAAGTGTTTTCGGCTCTCTCTAACAGTTCCTAGAATTTGTTTCCATAAGAAACTTTTACTATTAATTTAAATAATAGCTATCATTCCTGAATCTGCATGAATGGTAATTTTTTCTTATTATATAAGTGCTTTTTTAAGCGTATCTTTAAGGTTTTTGTCACATTGGGCTTTATCTGTAATGGGCTACAGCTATCGCTGCAACCATGACCTTTCGGGCCCTGGGCATGAAAAATTCTGCTAATTTTAACAAAAATGGGACAAATGGATAACTTGTTTTTGTTTAGACGGGGTAAATAGTTTTACATCGAAGCGGTATAAAAGAAAAGACACAGGAATTAACTAAGAAATAAAGGCCATTTCATCCGAGTTAGCTTTTATAACTTCCTACAAAACGGGTTTAATCACATTTTGTGGTGTTAGTGTTGATTTGAAGAGGGTTGAGCTGAATAAGGTTGATTTGAGTTGGGTCGAGGTAGAAAGGTTTAGGCTATAAATTGCGACGAAAAAACCGCCGCCTCCAACATTGGAAAATGGTTATGTAAGGCCTTAAAACCTTTGCTTTTTTCTCAGAAATCTTACATATGCAATTTGATTGATTTAGTTGAAAAACTCAATAACGTAAATATTTAAAACTCAACACTCAACAGCTCAACTCAACAAACTCAAAAACTCAACAACGTAAATATTTCAGAAAATACAATTATCACTAGCTTTGACATTGTGTCAAAGCTACATCACAGCAAAAGTACACTTTATCAGGGACATACTTTTTGGAAATGGCTCCCTTCTTTAATTCATTAATAATACAATTAACCATAGACTGAAAAGACACTCCCGTTAAATCAACGATAATTTACCATGTGAGAATCCCGATAAGCCCCAAAACATATTTTACCTCCCATATATCCCAAAAATCACTAGGAATCTTAAAAAAATATGCACACAAAATAAAATGTATGTTGTATTTAGCAATAATTTGAAAATCATAAATTTCCTAAATTCTGGTAAAGATAAGACTCCAGCTACTCACTAAAGAGGTGTATATCAGATACCATGCGACTGTGGCAAATTTTATGTAGGGAGATATCACCAGAATTTCGAGAAACGCCTACAACAGCATAAAGATGATTTCACCAAAGCTTAGGATTCTAATATTACTTCTGTTTCTTTTGATTCTGCTTTAAGCAGCCATGTTTTTGAAAATCCTACCCACAAAATACTTTTTGAAGAATCCACCCTTATTACCAATTAAATAAAAAAATTAGAACTTCCAGTTTTTTTTTAACTGGAAGTAAGGAGCGACATTAAAACTTAAAACGCACAGAAATTACTTCGTATATGAAAGAGGCTGCTACCTCATAAACGCCCCGTTCTTTACGCTAAAGTTTGACTCTTTTTCTCAATTCTTCTTTTTAAAAAAAGTAAAAAATTTTAGCGTAAAGAGCGGGGCGTTGATGAGGTAGCAGCCTCTTTCATATACAGTTCGTTGTATATTTCAAGAGCTACAGTTCGTTACCACGAACTGTTTGATGACCTAAGCATAAAGCAAGTAGATCGAGAAGCAATTGAAATCAAACTTAAGATTAATAATAATGCATCCTTAAATAGGGACTTGGGAGAATATTCACTAAATGCTCTATACACAAATTTAATTAAAAATGACCTTACAAAATATTATAAGAAAAACATTAGATATTAACACAGAGCCTTTCACAAATGGACCTATAAGATCAACAGCTAAAAAATCAAGGTTGGCATTAGAAACGAGTTTTTAAAGCATTATCTTCCATTTCAATGAATTGCCTCGTTTCATTACAATTTATTTATCAGTCCTGGTTGAACTTCGCTAAGGTAAGAATGCTGGGACTGTTTAAAAAATTTTTTTTATTTTCGTGGGTTTATTTCATCCTGTTATAAGTTTTTTCTTCTTATATATTTTTTTATTGCTGAGTACGTTCATAGGACATAGGGCCAAAATATTCATTCTAATTAGTTTCCCACTGTCTTGAGGAATTCCTTATTGTTCTTCTTGTTTTGGTGTTTGTGAATGTTTGGGATAAACGGGGGTTTGGTTTGAATGAGGATTGAGCTAAATGATGGTTGAATTGCAGAGAAGGTGAGCAGAAAGGAAGTTGAACAATAAGAAACAGAAATAGAAATTGTTACGTATAAGAGGGTATATTCTTCCCCTCCTCGTTACCTCTCTCTTTACGCTAAAGTATAGTATTAAGTAATTTCAAGAGAGCTAAAAATTCTAAATAAACGGCATTTGTGGTTCAGGGGTCATTCTTAAAGAATTTTTACAAAATTTGAACTTTAGTGTAAAGAGCTAGGCATTGACCACGAGGTAAAACCTTCAACCTCCATCCCCTTATATACATAATAAAGTATACGAATATAGAAGTTCTTTATGCAACTTTATTTGTAAGTTACGCACATCTATTATTAATAAAAACGTTGTAAATAAAGTTAAAAGCTCTAGTGGCTTTTTAAGTACCCAAAAAATTGTCTCGATCCAGTGGTTCTAGATTGTCACAAGAGTGCTTATTTGAACGGAATTTTATAGTTTTATTGCCTTTATTAAGTGACCAGACTTGTTTTTTTTTTAGCTTCATTATCTACTGGTGCAAAAAATTGGTTTCAAGTATTCAAAGTAGGTGTCACGTGTCTGATTCACAACTTCGCTGTTTAATCATCTTATTCCATTCAGCTGCCGAGATATTCAACTACTTAAAGACAATATTACAAGTATATTTAAAGACACTGTTAACATCTAGTTTATCAAATTTGTATATCCACAATATCCTGGGGGATGCAGCCCAAAATTTAAGTTATCATGGGATAAGAGGTCTCTCTAAATATTTTTGCCATGGAAACCTTCATGGGCATTAGAATGTTTCGCGTAACAGTAGAGACGCAAATCATAAGACACTATATGCTGCGAGGCTATCAAAAAACAATATATGTAATATTCTCTTGAATTGATTAAGGCGTCAAGTTTTAATTAAGAAGTGGTGCCCCGGAGTTAAATAGACTCATGGCTTTACTTGGGTAGGGTAGAGAGGGAGACTAAAAATATCTTCTTTTCAAAGCATCTATTCAAAATGCGGTAGAACCTTATACGGGGATTGAGCATAAAGGTAATTCAAAAGAAATTATGTGTCGTGACGCTATCAAAACAGCGCATATACAGTATCCAAAAAAATATCCATTACCAATCTGCTTAAATTTTCAAAGATTATCAGGGGCCAAGTGTGTCTCAAATCTTGCCTTTGGGGAAGGGCTAGAGAGGAAGGTCTTAAAATTTGGTCTCCAATCTGTTCGAAATATTTTGTGTTGTGACCCTAAGTTGGACTTAAATCCAACACTATTCCTTGAGAATGGTGAGGAGCGGTGTAGAGGTAAAGGAGACATATGCTGTCAAGTTATCAAACTAGTGTGTAGCTATTACTGGTCATTAAAGTATATGGAGAAAAGCCTCCAGATTGAATTGAAATTCTTAGGGTGCTTGGGTCCCAGCTCATGCCGTGGGAGCCACTTAAATATTTTTACGCCAAAGTTTTTTATTGTTTTAAAAAGTAGAACTCTGGCAGAGTCAAATTTTAGTGTCAAGAGCGGGGTATTGAGGAGGGGACAGCCCCTTTCATATACAAAATAATTTCTGTTAGTTTTAAGTTCTGATGTCGTTCTTAATTTAAGTTAAAAAAAAGTTTTTTATTTATTTCTGAACGTTATTGAATTAATACAGATTTTTATTTTGGCTCATCGTACTTGATAAGATAAGATTTATTCATCACGAAACAAACATGCAATATTACATTTTATTATTCCCCCAAGGGCTCTTTGGCCTGTAAAGAAGGGGGAAAATAAAAGAGTCACTTACTCAGAGTAGAAAAAATTTAAATAATCACTTACTCACTGAGAGAAGAGCAAAAAAAGAGAAGAAAAGAAAATATAAATGAAATAAAAACTATACAAAACAAAACTCAATAGACTAATAGATTGAATAGACTAAATTAATTAAGTAGAGCAGTAGATAAAATAAAATAGACTCCAATGAAAAACTAATAAATATATATGCATATACATACATACATATTCATATATATATATATATATATATATATATATATATATATATATATATATATATATATATATATATATATATATATATATATATATATATATATATATATATATATATATATATTTACATATAAAAATAGATAAAATAACTTCTAAGAAGCCAAAGAATTTTTAATAATTTTTTTGAACAAACCGAATGAGTTCTGATCAGAGGTGATCTGATCAGTTTATTCTGATCAGAGGTGAGAGATGTCGGAAAACTTAGGGGATGGGGTAGGTCACCATAAAGCTGAGAAAAAGTAAAGCATGCACACGAAAGAATATACAGAGACTCAATATCAAGTAATGGGATAACTCTTGAACGGTTAGTTTCCTTAATGAGGTTTCTAGCTTTATTATAAACCTTAGAAAGTGGTTTTAACAGTGAAGAAAAGGTTGACATCCATACTATTGGACAGTAGGAAACGTAAGATCGTATCAAGGATTGAAAAAGGATTTCCAAAATTGATCCAGGGAAAAAAAGATCATTTACATAAATCAAAAATAGCACTGGCCCTAAAACTGATCCCTGAGGGACGCCAAAATTCACTTGTGAGGGTGAACAGAAAAGTTGATTGACAGAAATTAACCTATCATTCAAATAAGATTAAAACCAAGAGAATTACCCCTAAGAACATTACCCCTAATGCCAAAATGAGACATCTTTGATAGAAGAATTTCATGCGTTAAAGAACCGAATGCCTTGCGAATATCCAGGAATATAGCAGCCGGAATTAATCCCTAATCCAATGCAGAATGTATAAAATTCAAAAGGGTCATACAGGCATGCTCAGTGGAAATGCTCAGTTTGGCTTCATTTGGAAGCCAAATTGAAAATCATGAAGAAACTTTTTAGATTTGAGAAATTTAAGGAGACGAAAAAGCATAGCCTTTTCGAAGATTTTATTAAATACTGATAAAATTCAACCATCTGGGGGGCTGAAGGGAGAGGAAAAATTAGAAAAAATGATGTATTTTTATCTTACGAGGGGGGATCGGATCTTAATGAATTTTGATATTTAGAAGGACATCGTGTCTCAGAGCTCTTATTTTAAATCCAGACAGGCATTAAGCCTCTGATTTTTTCTTTCAAATCAATCTATTGATTCTTATCGTATTCATCCCCCTACTGTAGAAGTTTCAAGCTCCTATCTAAAAAAATATGGAATTTCGTATTTTTTGCCAGAAAACATATCAAGGATGCGTGTTTACTTTTTTTTGTTTTTTTTTACTAGGGGTGATTGTATCGACCCAGTGGTCCTAGAATTCCACAAGAGGGCTCTTTCTAACTAAAATTAAAAGTTCTGGTTTCCTTTTTCGGTGACCAAAACATCAGAGGGCACCTAGGCCCCCTCCCACACTAATTTTTTCCCCAAAATCACCAGATCAAAATTTTGAGATAGCCATTATCTGCGGACTCCCACAGTCCCCCGGGTAGGGGCTGCAAGTTACACACTTTTACCATTGTTTGCATATAGTAATGGTTATGGAGAAGTGTAAAGCCGTTTTAAGGGGGACTTTAGAGCGAGTTCAGCTTTTTTTGTCAAAAAAAAATGTCTTGAGCCATCTTAGTGACAATTTGTATAGGTCAGACCAGGTCAGCTTGTCGCCTAACTCTGTGGCATCGCCTAGTAACTGAATCGTGGCATCGCCGGTAGTAATGAAGAGTAAGAAATGAGGATTAAGATGCAACTTGTGTATTCGTAAGAGATGTATTAAACAGTAAAAACTAGTTCTTTTAGGAATGTAACAAGAAAAACAGAACGAAGAGGTAGAAATGCATAGCAGACATTTAAAACAAGGGCTTTGAGTATAGACAATAAAGCATTAACTCATCACAGTTCCTTTTTTAAAATAGTGTTGTAATAAACAGTGTCAACTTTAACAAAATCTAAAAAATTTACTAATCAAAATTTTACTTTTCATAACAACGTAGCGTATCATTCACAGTTTTAAAAGGCGATATATTTCGCTTCAATTAAAGGATTTACAATTTAAAAAAAGTCTATTTCTCCATTTCCACTTCCGCCATATCTATTCATAACACAGTCGATCTCTGCCTCGATATTTCAGTGAATATATATAATGGCTAGTCCTGTTAGTTTAGAGTCTTGTCAGTCTAGAACTCTTCGTTAGTATTTCCTCTTCTATTCATCCTAAGCTATCCGAATGAAGACCAAATTCGTCAGAAAAATATAAACTCTAATAAACAGGCATATAGGTATTTGCTTTAAAATTTACATATGAGTCAATATGCTCCTTAAAAAAAATATAATTATGTGTTTGATATTTTTGTAATTGATAGGTATAGATCGGGAATTTAAATTATCAGGGTTTTCTAGTTGCGGTAGATTTCTAATTACTTGTTTTTAATATTTAGATTTTCAGATATTCAATTCAAACGTTTAAATATCGATGCGTCTTTTGAGCCCAAAAATAAAATTTGAAATTTGACTCTCTTAATTCTCTTAAATTAATTAAGAGAATTGTCTTGTCAAATGTTTTATTTATAAACAACTAATTTTTGAAATTTGATTGGATGGCATGTATCAAAATTAGTACAAAAATCTTCATCGGTATATATAGCAGTTTAGACCTTTTTATAGACAAACATTAAATAAAAAAACTAGTTTTTTAAACTTAAAGTAAGGAGCGATATTAAAACTTAAAACGAATAGAAATTACTCCGTATATGAAATCGGTTGTCCCCTCCACAATCCCTCGCTCTTTACGCTAAAGTTTTTAATTGTTTTAAAAAGTAGAATTGTGGCAAAGAATCAAACTTTAGCGTAAAAAGCAAGGGATTGCGGAGGGGACAACCCATTTAATAAACGGAGTAATTTCTGTTTGTTTTAAGTTTTAATATCGCTCCTTACTTTCAGTTTAAAAACCTAGTGTTTTTATTTAATTTCTGAACTTTTTTGAATTAATACATTTTTGATTTTGGCTCTCCGCAAATTAATTATTAAAATGAAATTTGCATGTTAAGTTTTTTTGGCTAAACAGCTTTCTCTTAGTTTTGATCAGACGATTTTGAAGAATAAGGGGTGGGGAAGGAGGCCTATTTACCCTCCGGTTTTTCGGCTACTTAAAAAAGCAACTAGAACTTCTAATTTTTAACGAACGTTTTTTTTTAGTAAAAAATATACGTAACTTAAGAATTAACTTACGTAACAAACTTTTATGCTCTTATATTTTTTTATTATGTATATGAGGGGGTTTGTCCCCTCGTTAATACCTCGCCTTTCACACTAAATCTTAAGTTTTGTCCCAGTTCTTTAAGAATGACCCCTGAATCAGAAAGGCCGTGGAATAAATAGTTGAAATTACTAAAAATACTTAGCATAAAGAGCAAGGTATTTATCTCCTCCTAAATACCTCGTTCTTTATGCTAAAGTATTCTTAGAACCCCTGATATGCGTAATCATCTCTGTTAGTTTTAAGTTTTAATGCTACTCATTACTTTCAGTTGAAAAACTTTTTCGTGTTTATATTTTCATTGTTTTTTTTTATAGTAATGCTAGAAAATCCCGCGCCCTTTTCATTGAATTTCTCTTCCCCCATGACATATTCCTCCAAGAGAAGATCCTCCCACATAGCCTCCTCCCCTCAATCCCACCCCAAACCAAAAAAATCCCCCTGAAAACGTCTGTACACTTCCCAATAACCATTACTGTATGTAAACACTTGACAAAGTTAGTAACTTGCAGCCCCTCCCCCAGGGACTGTGGGGGAGTGAGTCATTCCAAAGACATAGTTAACATGGTTTTCGACTATGCGAAACAAAATGGCTATCTCAAAATTTGGATCCGTTGACTTTGGAAAAAATGAGTGTGGGAGGGGGTCTAGTTGCCCTCCAATTTTTTGGTCACTTAAAAAGGGCACTAGAACTTTTCATTTCCGTTACAATGAGCCCTTTTGCGAGATTCTAGGACCAATTGGTCGATACGATGACCCCTGGGAAAAAAAAAACAAACAAAAAACAAATAAACACGCACCCGTGATTCTGTCTTCTGGCAAAAAAATACGAAATTCCACATTTTTGTAGATAGGAGCTTGAAACTTTTGCTGTAGGGTTCTCTTATACGCTGAATGCGATGGTGTGATTTTCGTTAAGATACTATGACTTATAGGGGGTGTTTCCTTCTATTTTCCAAAATAAGGCAAAATTTCTCCGGCTCGTAACTTTTGATGACAGAGATTAAATTTGATGAAACTTATATATCTAGAATCACCATAAAAATCTGATTCTTTTGATGTATCTTTTAGCATCAAAATTTCGTTTTTTAGAGTTTCGTTTACTATTGAGCCGGGTCGCTCCTTATTACAGTTCGTTACCACGAACTGTTTGATATGCAACCCTTATACAAAAACATAATTGTGTTGTGAGAGCAACACTTTGGTTTTGTCCTAGTTTTTTTTTTTTTTTTTTTTGCCACCGATGTCGGCTCATTCCTGGAAACTGGTAAGGGTCTAACCTGTGTGGTTTTTACGGAAAGTGTGGACCTCATGCCGGATTGATAAATATGGTATTACATTTTGGAAAGCTCCGCAAAACTCCTGCCTGGGCCCAAAAAGGATGGTTTTTGCTTGTCCACAAGCCAGAGCCTATGGTGTGCGAAGTAAAGTGGAGTTAGGTAGCCTATGTCAGAGAGGAGTATCTGAAGTTGTGCAGCCAAGCTTTCGTTTCATCAAACCATGTTTCTGCTTTCAAGTGGAAAGCTCTGTTCTAGCAGGCAAGCAGGCAGGCACCACTTTTAAATTGAAGATGGACTAAGTGTCCATCTATAAGCGTTAAATATATGCGGCAGTCACCCGGCCCCACAGCCAATATATCTTCTTTGAGTGATAAATAGAAAAATTTACACAAGGAAAAAAGCGGCATTTTCCCACGGGTCCGAAAGTACTGCCGTGATTTTGGCTGGGCTTATCATTTGTTTTTGCAGACTTGGGATTGAGGTAGAGAAATTTAATCTGATGTACCTCTTTAAATTTAAAAGTTCTGTCATTGCTAAAGAAATTGGAGCTTATTCTTTGCTCCTTTCTAAGTGGTGACGTTCAATCAACTTTTGAACTAAGACAGATAGAATTTTTTTTGACGGTAATCGATAGCTCTTGATGAGCTGATCAAATTATATGTCATTCATTTTTTGGTAGAAAATGTCTTCATGAGATATACTAGTTTGAAAGTTTCAAGGGGTTGACAACTTTAGTAATAGGGTACACACTGAAACCAAAAATAAGCCGATACCAATTGTGAGACATGTAGGGGACTTGCGAGGAAAGGTCAGCTGTTAGCTCATAATCATCTTCGGCAGTCAGGGGTTTGCAAATTTTGCTATTTGGTGTACCTACTATTTGTTTCCAGTTTATTTGATGGTAAGACCGAGTTGGTTCCAGTGGTAAGACATGTAGGGGACTTGTAAATAATAATCGTCTGTTAGGCTACAATCATCTTTAGTGAAGAGGGATTTGTAACTTTTGCTAGGTAGTGTAGCCTACCCATACTCACTGTAACCTAGAATTAAGTGTTTACACAATGGGTACAAACGATAACGTAAAACAACGAGGCAGTTTCGTAATAATTAATAGTGTCATCTATGGTATTTTGATCCTGAAAAGCTACGGATAGCTTTATAATACCAACTAGATTATATAAGATATTGTTCCGAGTCTTGATCCGTCACGATGTCCACGATTAAAAAGGATAAAGTTCAACTGGCTGCTAAGTCATTGTAGTCCCTTCTTTCGATATTCTTTTGTTATTGTTGTTTAGGTGTTATTGTATTAACTTTGATCATGTGATTACTGATCGCGTTCCTCTTTCAAAATAACGTTTTAAAAGCTTCGATAGGCTTACAACTTCAGCGTTTAACCGATAGCAACGAAACAAAACCAAAGTGTTGCTCTCGCAACACTTTATTCGGCGAAGCCGGACTAAGGTTGCCCAAACACTTCACGTTGCTCAGGCAATGTCGGTCTAATTATATTTGTGACTGGTTGGTATTGAGAAAATCTAAAACTCTGAATGAATATTATAGTTGCAATCCGTTTCCGTGGTTGTGTGAATTTCCACTTTTTATCAACATTTTAATAGTAAATGTTTGAAAAAAAAGTAGATGCCATTCCACTGATTCAAACTGAGAATTTAGAGACCCCTCTTTACCAGGTAGATCAAAAATAAAACAATATTTATAAACAATTTCTTTTATTAACAAAATTATTTTTTCTTAAATGATTACTCCAACATTGGAAGGAGCAATGTTGCTCCTTCCATGTTTGTATTTATACAAACTTTTATTAAAGTTCTAATGAGCTTGGCCTTTATTTTACTGTTTTAGGATGAACAGAGGATATGATATGTCATATAATGCAGAGCTTTAATTACATGAAAATAGGCAGTAAAGTGGCCACCATTTCCTTACCAAAATACAAAACTTAGATTAATAATTTTTGCACTTCTCATACATTTACTTTCTATTATACAAATCGCCTAAAAAAGCGGAGCAAGCAGTCCCAGCTACAAGTTAACCTCCACGTCTGGGGGAGGGAGGTGCTCCACTTGAATCCACCCCTGTCTACTGGTCATTGATTTTCACTTCAAAGGATATATATTAAAACCTGGTTTATTGGAAAATCTGCAAAGTAATAAAGATAATGGTAATAAAGTAATAGTGATAAAGAGTAATAGAGTAATATAATAATAAAATAGTAATAAAGATAATAGAGTTTTTCTGAAGTTGAAAGTCCTTTAAGATAAACAAGCCCAAAAAAATGCATATATATCAAACATAGTTCTGTAGGATGAGCAGACAAGTTGGATATCAAACTTCTAGCAAAAGGGTAATTTATTTCTTTTTTTTTGAACAGAGATTTTGAGTTTTTTTTAAACACTGTAATATGTCAAGGGTACTCTAGAATTTTAATAGATGGCATGGGTGGTGGGGTAGCTAATAATCAAAAGGTGAATTTTCAGCAATCGGGTTGGGTAGGGGCAGGGAGTAGGGTACTGCCCCCAAAGCTGCTTTTCCTTGCGTCCGTGCCTGCTCAAATATGATTCATATTTAAACTTTTTTTTAATTATGAAGACATTTTGGATTCAATCTTTGCGTCATTGATAATATGCTGCAAGCCAAGGAGAGATACTCAGAAAAAAATGGGAAGTCCCTAGAAAAGACAACATTTCTCCACATACGATCGTGTCTAGTCTGTGATGAAACTTAGTCATTTGACTTTCCTTTTTCTTTTTCATTTGACGAACTAAAAGGATCCCGAAAGGTATCAATTCTCTCTCGATCCCAGCAAAGTTCGTCTCGAATTCAATGCTAGCAAGACTCCAAACTGCCTTTGATCTCCTACTCGAAAAACAGCACAGATTCCAGAATAAAAAATCCCATACTGACCTTATCATGACCTACGCACGATGCTGGAGGAATCTAACAAATAGAAACATCACTTGAACCTACTCTTTGTGGACTTTGATAAAGCATTCAAATAACGTTGATGGACAAATCCTCGAGAGTGTTATGGTCCAATGGGATTATCAAAGTAATGACTTGCGTCAATCAATGCTGTGTCATGTTGCTTGGGTGTAACTTTTTTTTACCTGGAAAAATCAATAATTGCTCCATTAAAGTATGACTTTATCAAGTTTTATATAAATGACCAGATTTTGATTTCTTTCCCGATATTTGGTTAAATATTATGATTTTTTAGAAGTGAATGGGGAGGAAGGAGGGTCGTTAAGTTCGGTCCTCAGGTCTAATATTAGGAAGAGCTTTTACTCTGGTTGGACTTAAAAGTTAATAGGATGTAGTCTCTAGTCTAGGAATACACAAAAGTCAGAGAGTGCTTGAAGAAAAATTCAGAGGTATTGGGAAGAAACCAAAGTTTTACATGCTCTAAAATTCCAGCTGAGAAAAAAAAATAGAATAATATTAGTAACTCTAGCGATTATTATACTTGTAAGTGCGTTTGAATAGAGAATCAATTATCTTTGTAGTTGAAAATTTCGAGTGAAATATGTTATACAACATCAAATCTGTCACCAGTTAATGCGCACATTTATAGGGGGAGGGTGGTATGAAAAACAAATTCCTTCAACTTCAGAAGGTTATCCATTCCAGTGCCCCTACAAGGCTCTGATGATCGGCTAGTGCTGGGGGAAAAGAGATAGAAAAAGAAGACAGAAAAGAAGATAGAATTCAAATGAAAATAAATAGTTTCTATCATTAACCAATCAGCTTTGTATATAGAAAACTCTTTTTCACTTGGACTGTTTTGCACTTTCCTGCAATATTTTTCCCTTCCACTTGCAAAGATGACTGGGTGTGCGAGCATTCAAGAGGGGGTTTTTGAACACCAATATGTGTATTTTTTGATCAAGGAGATTTCAGTTGTTGACCTTGTATGGTTTTAAGTCTTTTACGCTCCATAAATTACACTAAAATTGAATTTTGGTGCCATAAGGCATTACGTGATGGTGATGTCATGAGGAAATCAGAAAAAGCATGTAAATGTGAATAGTAGATTTCAAATCACATGAAACAGCTCTCTATGATATTCCAGTGCCCTATTAATGCTGGAGAAACAAAACCAAAAAAGGGAGACTTGTCAGTGTTTCTAACTCCTTTTAACTTAATCTTAGGATTAATCTTAGGATTAAATCTTAGGATTTGTTTTCATAAAAAAAATTACTATTAATATAAATAATAGCTATCATTCCTGAATCCGCATTATTGGCAATTTTTTCTTATAAGATAAGTGTTTTTTAGTGTATCTTTAAGATTTTGGCCACATTGGGCTTTTTCAGCAATGAGGTACAGCTATTGCTGCGACCATGACCTTCAAGTGTGTGTGTTTTACGATCGATAAGTAAAATAGGGTCATGTCAGGTAGATGACAGGGAAATTTGTTATTTGCCAGAACTAGAAAGCATGAAGAAAGAGAAAATTGTTAATTCCAATATTTCATTTTATGATATTTTGGTAAAAGGAGAAATTTCGTTAGCCTTTGATCATGTGATTACTGATCGCGTTCTTCTTTGAACATAACATTTTAAAAGCTTCGATAGGCTGACAACTTCAGCGTTTAACCGATAGCAAAGAAACAAAACCAAAGTGTTGCTCTCGCAACACTTTATTCAGCGAAGCCGGACAAAGGTTGCCGCAACACTTCACGTTGCTCAGGCAACGTAGGATCTAGTTCATCTTGAGTTTCATTTATTATTCCTTTTAAAGTTGATGCTGCTGCAGAAGTTGGAGTTGATGGTGCTAGGCTGGATTTTTTCTTAGTTTTAGTGGGTAGTGATAAGTAGGTTTTACTTAGAGTCTTGAAAATATCAGGGGATAAGCGCTACTCTTCAAAAGCCTTATTTACATCTTTATGTGTCCTCGCACAAGCTTCTTTAAAGTGGTTATTCCAGTTGCAGATATGTGCTTCATTTTGTGCTCAGATTTTATAATTCATATTATGCTCAGAGTGGGTACCATAGCAAAAAACTAGATATCTAGCTTGATTTTTCTGGTCTTTGGTGGTTTTAATAACTACTGATGGCCATAAGGGGTATCCCTGAAATGAAGCTAGGACAAGATTGAACGGTTTGTATTTTGCCATTTTACGATCTTCAGTCACAATCGGGGGGGGGGGGGGGAGGACACTATGGGTAACAAATTTCAACAACAAAATGTTCCAATTTGCCGCCCCAAAAGTACTCACGTTTGTAATTTGTGCTTGGTTATTTACGCAAGTTCATCAAATTTTCAGCCAGGACTATATCCGATTCAATTGAAAACTGGTTTAATGAATAATTAAAACAAAAAGTTTATATCAAATGTTACTCTTTTTGGCTAAATGACTTTCTCAAAGTTTTGATCAGATGATTTTACTGACTTTAAAAGGCTACTAGAACTTTTAATTTTATTTACGAACGTTTTTATTAGTAATTAGAATAAAATTATCTATTATCTAATTAGAATAAATAGCAATTTCGAAATTACTGAAACTACATTTGCGTAAAGAGTGAGTATTGAAGAGGCGACGAACCCTCTCATATTTGACATAATTCCTTTTTGTTTTGAGTTTTAATGTTGCTCTTTACTTTCACTTGAAAAAACTTTTTCTTATTTAATTTTAATTTTTTTTACATAATACTAGAAAATCTAGCAATCCCTTCACGAATATTCTCTTACTCAATGATTCTTTCCCCGATTCTCTTTTCCTCATGGAATTCCTGCATTAAAATATCCTCTTGCATAATACTCCGACCCTTCCCCCCACCACCAGAAAAACACATCCCTGAAAACCCCTGTATTCTTCCCAAAAACCAATACAATATGCAAATAATGGGCAAAGTTCATAGCTTATAGCCCTTCCCCCAGGGACTGTGAGGGATGAAGTCATCCTCAAAGACATAGCTATTAGATTTTTGACTATTTTGACCACAATGGCTATCTCAAAATTTTGATCCAGTGACTTTCAGAAAAAATGAGCATGGGAGGAGGCCTAAGCTGCCCTCAATTTTTTCGGTCCGAAAAAAAGGCACTAGAACTTTTAATTTCCATGAAAATGAGCCCTCTCGTGAAATTCTAGGACCACTGGGTCGATCCAATCACCCTCGGGAAAAAACAGAAAAACAAACAAATAAATTCTAATATTTAATTTTACTTTTTTGGCTAAATGGCCCTCTCAAAGTTTTAATTTGAAGATTTTAAGAAAAAAGGGTTAGAAGAGGCGACCTAGTTGCCTCCAGTTTTTATGGTTACATACAAAGGCCATTAGAACTTATAAATCTTTTTAGGAACGTTTTTGTTAGAAATCAATATTTGTAACTAACCAATTAGCTTACTTGACGAGCTTTCATATTCGTATATTTGTATTATGCACATGAGGGGGTCAAGCCCTTCGTCATTACCTTACTTTTTACACTGAAGTTTGAATTTTGTTCTAATTCTTAAAGAATGACCCCTGAATCACAAAGGCAGTTTATTCAGAATAAAAAGAACGTTTGAAATTACTAAAAATACTTTAGTGTAAAGAACGAGGTATTGAGGAGGGGATGAACCCCCTCATATACGTAATAGTTTCTGTTCGTTTTGAGTTTCAATGTTACTCCTTACTTTCAGTTGAAAAAAACTTGATTTTTTATTTAGCTTCCCTTCTTTTTTTTAATGATGCTGGAAAATCCAGCACCCCTTCATGGAAATTCTCTTCCCCCATGATAAATTCCTCCGTGGAAAGATACTCTCTCTTGATCCCCGAACCCCCTTCTCCCCCACCACCAGAAAAAAACACCTGTAAACATCTATATACTTCCCAATAACCAATACTATATGTATATTAAATTAAAAAAACGATCTTTTTCAACTGAAAGTAAGGAGTGATATTAAAACTTAAAACGAACTGAAATTATTCCAAATAAAAACAGGGCTGTTCGCCCCTCAACGCCCCGATTTTGCCGCTAAGCTTTTTATTGGTTTGAAAATTAGAGTTCTGAGAAAGAGTCAAACAGTAAGGAGCCAATTATATTACAATAATCAAGTCTTTAAAAATAGGATGCTAAGAAGAAGGAATGTACGTGAGCCTCAATACGAGGTTGAAAATAAGGGATTTAAGAGTCATGTAAATTCATCATCAAAAATTTTAGCTACCTTAATATTTTGACCCGGTGAAATTGGGGAAAAATAAGCACGGGAAGGGGCCTAGTGTTTTTCCAATATTTTGGTCACTTAAGAAAGGGCATTTGAACTTTCATTTTCCGTTCAAATGAGCCCTCTTGCAACACTCTAGGACCCCCAGGTTTATACGATCACCTCTGAAAAAAAAACCTCTGGGAAACACACATATGTTTCTTCTGGCCAAAAATACAAAATTCCACATTTTGAAAATAGGAGCTTGAAACCTCTGCATTAGGGTTCTCTGATACGCTAAATCTGATGGTATGATTTTCATAAGAATTCTATAGCTTTTTGGGGGTGTTTCCTCCTTTTTCGAAAATAAGGAAAATTTTCTCAGGTTCCTGACTTTTGATTGGTAAGATTAAGCTTGATGGAACTTATATATTTAAAGTCAGTTTAAAATTCGGGTTTTTTTTTTATTAATCTATTCGTATATTTTTTTTCTCGCAGAAACATCGCACAAGCGTGTTTACTTGTAGTTGTTGCTGTTGTCTTGTCCAGGGATAGTCGTATGAAAGTAAATTTTTGAAGATCAGGAGAGGGATAAATCATATGGAAATTAACATTCTAGTGTTCTTTTCAATGATCAAATAGATTAGAGGGTAACTAACCTCTCCGCGTTCCCTCTCCCCCCAAAGCTACCTGATCAAAATTTGAGATGGCCATTTCATTCAGCATAATTGAAATGGTCAATAACTATACTTTTTGGGTTGACAAGTCACCCCTTCAATAGCCACTGGGGAGAAAACTATGTTATAGAATTTGCCTGTTTTACATATAGTATTTGTAAATTATAATATAGTACTTGATGAATTTTAATTAATAGTGAATTACATTATTGGGCTCTGATGCTCGGTTTCCAAATAATAAAGTTGTAATAAAGGATTTCAAAGAAATTGGAACCTCATTAGAAAGGGTAGAGAGTGAAACATTGAATAGTTTCAGTTGGAGAAGTTCTTACATGATTTATATATGTTTGTAAAATTAGTAGGGTAAACATAAGAGCCATATAATTGTATGACTCACTCTTTAAATCACTCACTCACCACTTTAAATATCTTCTCGCTTCACAAATCAGGGCACAAATCACAAATCAGGGCACAAATCACAAATCAGTGATTTAACGTGTACACTTTAAATCACTCTAAAACGGTGTTAAACCTACGTCAAAATTGTTCTACATACCTATAGCTAAACTTTTTTATTCTAAATTTTATAACTGAATTTTTTTTAATAACTAAAACTAAATATATATAAACTAATATTTAATCTATAATTATTTTTTATATATAATAGTTTTAACCATCTCTTGTTTCCCTGCCTCCACTCGATAACTTAAAGATATGTGAGAACACATGTGCTTTCTAGAGTGTACAGACCCCCACTTGTCTTCAACAACGTTTTTAAGAAAGATTTTATATAGTCATTGATAAATATGACATTTATACAATACGGTTTATAAATGTTATACTTTTTAAATGAATATTAAATTTATGTTTGTTCAATGTTATATTATTACTTAATATGTTTTTTTCAGGGGGAATCAAGAAATATCATCTAGAAAAGGGGATTCAATTCAAGGGCCGAAGTTTTAGTCACTAATACCCAACAATTGTTGAAAAAGAGTGGATTGGCCATGCGAGATAACCATGCTGTTAACTATAGTTTAATTTGTGCAGTTTGTAAAGGAGAACTAGAAAAAGTAACGGAGCTAATCCAATCATTTGGGCTCTCTTACTCAAAAGGATGGTCAGAAGGATATGTATTACTTCGTGATGCTTTGTTAAACAGAAATATAGAAATAGCTAAATTACTTTTAAATTACGGGTGTAAAGTAAACAGTGAAAACACAATGCCTTCAGACACACCACTTCATTTAGCTGCTGCTAGTAGCGATACAGAACTTGTTGAAATGATTCTAGACAAAGGAGCTAGGATTAATGCAGTAAACATGCTTGAAGAAATTCCACTTCACTTAGCAGCCTCTGAAGGATGCCCCGAAACTGTTGATTATCTTTTGAAGCATGGGGCTGATGTTAATGCTATAGACAATGTGGGTGCAAGTCCACTCCATTTAGCAGCTTTTAGAGGATGCTCTGAAACTATTCATTGTCTTCTCGAATATGGAGCCTATGTTAATTGTGTATATACTTCCGGATTGTTTGAAGGATATACACCCCTACACTGTGCTGTTGAAAAGGGCAGCACAGAAGCTGTTCAGCTACTTTTGGACAGTGGTGTAAATGTTGATGCTATAGAGAAAGATGGCAACACCTCTCTTCACATTGCTGTTTTTAAGGGAAAAGAAACCATTGTCGAACTCCTTTTACGGTATGGAGCTAAAGTTGACAATCTGGATAAAAATGGCAAAACTGCACTACACCTTGCTGTTGAAAACGGAAGTTTGCCGACTATAAAGTATATTTTGAAGTATAGCCCAGATGTTAATAATCAAAGCAACAGAAAATCTCTTAAAATTGCAGTGATTCGCTATACCATTAACTTTAAAGAGGTTGTTGAGGCTCTTCTAAAATATGGTTTTAGCATAAGCCCCGGAGATGTAAATAACAAAAAGTTGTTGCATGCTGCTGTTGAAAAAGGATATGTCAAGATCGTTGAAGACTTTTTAAAGTATGGTGCTAATGTTAATACACTATTTGGTCGTAGCAGACACGGAAAAGGTTTAACTCTCTTACATATTGCAGTTATAAATAAACAGGGAGCAGTTGCTGATTTATTGATAAGCAATAAAGCTGATATAAATGCCAACAGTTTTAACATTGTAAAACTGTTGCTAAAACATGGTACCAGAGTTAATTCTAGAGACAAGGATGGGAAACAGCACTTCATTATGCTTGTTATTATAAATATGCTTGTGTTCCTGATATTCACTGGCACATTATAAAACTGCTGCTAAAACATGGTGCCAGAGTTAACTCTAGAGACAAGGATGGGAAAACAGCACTTCATTATGCTTGTCATACTAAATGTGATTATGTTTCTGATATTCACAGAAACATTGTAAAATTGCTGCTAAACTATGGTGCCAGAGTTAGCTCTCAAGATAATGACGGCAAGACAGCCCTTCACTATGCTTGTTATAATGGGTGTAATGGAGCTGTTGAAGAGCTTCTGGAACATGGGTCTGACATAAACATTATGAGTAAATATGGTTGTACAGCTCTTAATGAGGCCATTCCTGCTAGGATAAGGTCAGGTAGTGGATTCTTCAACACCTATAATTTTGATACTTCTGTAAGTGCAATATGGCCACGTACACTTTCAATCTCTGCACACACATCAACCTTTGCGGGGAAAACTACCCTTGAACTTATTTTTTGCCACATAGTTAAAATGAAAACGGCAAATTTATATGTAAGTAAAAAAAATATACGATCGATAAGTAAAATAGGGTTATGTCATGTAGATGACAGGGAAATTGATTATTTGCCAGAACTAGAAAGCATGAAGAAAGAGAAAATTGTTAATTCCAATATTTCATTTTATGACATTTTGGTAAAAGGAGAAATTTCGTTAGCAGCATATATGAGAAATGAAAATGTAGTGGAGGTTTCAAAAGCAGCAATATATGAAATTCAATATCCATCATATGCTAGCATACTAAAAAATCAATTCAGAAAGGGTATGGAAAGGAATAAGTTATTTGAATTGGCTAATAGATGTTTAAATTCTTTCTTTAACGGCTATATTGAGTTACCATATGATTGTGCTGAAAAAATATTTAACTATATAAGTAATGAAGACTTGAATAATTTAATAGATGCTTTTGAGCCTGATTTTATCAGTTAAGAAGGAACAGTATAATTGAGTACTTCTAATATAAAGTTATATTTTATGAAATTTTACAGTAATTTTGTGTGCAAGGGTAAGTTTTATAAGATTTTGAGTGTCATGTTCAGGGGATAGAAGTATGCACAGTGAACTCGGAGATGGACAATATTAAATAAGGTGGAAAGCTTGGAATTAGAAATTAGAAGCCGCTTATTTTAAGAGGATAAGAAAAGATGATTTATTAGAGCTATGTGTACTGGGATCAATATAGTTAAGACCATTTCCCTGTATAAATGTTATTGTATTTTTTCGTATATTACACGGCATATTAAATTTATTTAATGTAATTTCTGCTCGTTATAGGTTTAAGTTATTTATTGAGGGTAATTTTTGGTAGTTTTAGGCTTTGTAGTTTATTTAATTTAAATTTTGCTCTCTCTTCTTTTCTTTTCTTTGAAAAACTTATTCTGTGGACAAAGTTTTTTTTTCAATTAATCTTGATAAAAAGTAGAATAATACTTGAAGGTAGGTTAAAATAGAGTTTGATATTACGCCAAAAGACATGAGTTTAAATAGATATGGCTCTTTCTATATTACTAGTTGAGTTCAAAGTTGATTCGGACAATGCTGAGGTGTGTGCTAATTTTTTAAAGTGAGTATTATGTGTAACTAACATAAGATTATTTTTGATTGTTTTTGAACCTTGGGCACAACTAATCTAACTTGGTCATAAGATGTTTAAATTATAGGTTATAAGGGGGGCTTCCTATATTTAATGGTTTTACTGGTGACCAAGGGAATAGTCCCATTTAATTAGGTAATGTTTTTCAGGTTCTACTTTTGTCCTGGAATTATATGTTGGTCAACCCGATTCAGAAAGTATTCAGTGTTTTTGATAATTTTTCGGTTACTGTTACTTTGGGTTTTCGTTTACAAAATTCATAGTGCTTTTGACATATACAAAAATTTCAGCAATTTAAAGAATATTTTGAGGGTTATATAGTCTTAATAATAATTAACACTTATTTGCCACCTAATGCACGTGGAATTGATCCTATGACTCGGTTCGCTAAGGCTTGCTCCTCGTTATGCTCAGCTGTGAGGCAATTCACTGATTCCGAACTTATATATCTGATTGTTGGTGACTTGAACTCCAATATTTTAGATAACTCGGCCAGAGCTGACTACTTGTTAGATTTAGTTCCTGATTATAAAATTGTGCCAAAGGATCAGTCCTATACTTACATTCATAATTCAGGGAGTGTATCAAATATTGACCATGTAATCTGTTCGCCAAGTCTCAGTATTTCTGAGGTGCGTGTCCTTACGGATGAACAAGACATTGATCATATGCCAATGTCATTTACGTTTTCCCTAGATGATGTTCCTGTATATTCCTCTATTCCTAAGCCCTCACGGTGTTTCGACAGGTATAATTGGAATCGTGGAAATATTGCTCTTTACAGTGTGACGCTTCCTACACGACTTAGTTCTATTCGTATTCCGTTTCATTTTCTCCAGACGCGGGTGCCTGTGAAAAATGTGGTTGCCGATATTAACCTTTACTATTCTCAAATTATTTCGTGTTTGAAAAATGCTGAGTCCTGTGCTGTCCCTTGTGAACGAGTTACGTTAGGGACACGTCAACCTGTGTGGAATAATGATTCAGGGTTGAAGTCGATTAAGAACCGTGCAAAGTTATGGTTGCTTATATGGTCAAAATGCGGAAGGCCTACTTCTGGTATTGTTTTCACTATTAAAAATCTCACTAAATCTGCTTATAAGAAATGCCTTCGTGCAGTCCGATTTCGGGGTCTTGATTTTCCATCAAATCCAAGTGATTGGAAGAATGTTTTAAATTCTAGTAAAATTATTAGTGATGGTCCTGGCAATTATATTTCTAAGTCAGCTCGGGAATTGCAGTGTACTGCTATTTTTTCCCGGATTAATTATGCAGTTCATTCACGTTTTTCAGCTGTTTTGAAACGTATGCTACCGTCTGCTCTATCTCAGCAGAATATATTACCGATATCCACTGATTCAATTTATCTTGCTATTAAAAGGCTTAAGTCTAAGTCAGTTGACACCGATGGAATATCAGTGAATCATTTAAAACCTGATTGCCCCCTTTTAATATCGCATTTACAACTACTTTTTCAAATGTGTTTGTGTTCTGTCGTGCCGGACAGTTTCTTGTGTGGCACAGTTACTTCTATTTTAAAAAGGGGGAAAGATCCATTTTCATGTTCATGTTATCGTCCTATCACTGTTTCTTTTACCTTAAGCAAAGTCCTTGAGTAGTTACTTCTCCCTTCTATAATAGATAATTTATTTTCGGAGTTAACCAGTTTGGTTTTCAGCGTGGTCTGGGATATCAGTATGCCCATAAAGTTTTTTCTACTCTGCTTTCTGGTGCTTCCGGGAAGGGCTATGATCTTTATTTTTGTTCTTTAGATCTATCTAAGGCTTTTGATTCTGTAGTTCACTCCCAAGCCCTGTTTTCTTTGCTTAAATGTGGAGTGAATGTTTCCATTGTTTCTTTATTAAAATTTTGGTATGGTTATTCTTTCCTTCATATTAAATCTTCTCCTTCTGATCCTTCTATGTTAAAGATCTCCGTAAGAAAAGGTGTGGGACAAATTGGAGTTTTATCTCAATCAATTTTCAGAATTTGTATTGCTGATATTTTAAATAGTCTTCCAACAACTTACCTTTTAGGTAGTTCAAATGTCTCCTATCTTGCTTATGCAGACGATATTCTTCTTATTAGTAGAACTAAATCTGGGCTTTCGGCTTCTGTTCCTTCTATCTCTACTACTTTCTCGAACGTAGGCCTAACCCTTAACCCTGATAAATGTGAATTCCTTCATTTCGGTACTTCTCCTAACCAATTTTCTAGACTTAATTGTTCTGAATTTTGCATTCCGTGCGTGACTTCTTTAAGGTGGTTGGGCATTACCCTTACTAACAATTTAGTCTCTTTTCGTAATAAAATTGTTTCTAATGCTAAGGTTAAACTTCAAGTGGGTTAATCTAAAATTGTTGCAAACAAGGGGAAATACATCCGCAAAGCCCTTTCACATTCATTCTTGCTTTTGTGATCACTCGGTTTTATATCTTTCTGGATTGTATCCTGTTTTAAAAAGAAAAGATTTAAAGGCTCTCAAGTCATCTTATTTTCGTTTCCTCTGATTTTTGTTGTATTTTCCTCCCTGGTACAAGAACAGTGATATGGTAATAAATTTCGGGGCTCCAGATTTATTACATAAACTTAAAGTGCTACACCAGAAACTGTGCGACTCGATACATGCTACGAGATACACACATATTGACCCTTTTCACGGTCTTCTGAAATGTTTTCTACAGTAATTTAATGTGTTATCAGAAGTTGTTTCTTTTTTTGTGTGTGTGTTTGTTTTATACTCAACTTTTTCAAGTGGGTCACAAATAAATTATTATTATTATTTAATCCGGAAATTTTTCCACACAAAGTGCTTCTTGGTGAATTATATAATGGTAAACAATTATCTTAGAATTAAATTTTTCTAGCAAAACAGCAACAAACCCTTTTCTTACAAAAGTCACTTTTGTGGCTTCCATCTGGTGAGATCAGTACAGTTTTATCAAGGGGATTGGGATGCTTATCCATTCACTCAGTTACAGCACTTACGATATCTCTTCCACGCGTCTGATCTTAGAGTGGCAATAATCCTATAACTTAATCTCTAGGGCTGAATGAGACAAAAATATTACAAAAAGGAACACTTGTGCCGCATAATTTATGTCATAAATTTTTAAACTGCTATTGATAAAGCCAAAACAAATCTCAGATCTCTGACTTAACAAACAAATGCATTTTTCACCGGAAACTCAGATGCGATATTTACGGCAAGTTGCACTGACAGTAACAATATTCTTTAAGCATGCAACGTCTTCAGAAATATTATTATCCCAAAGACACAGTGTCGGGAGTATAGGTGGATACGGTGAACTAGTGGCTCCAATAGAATAGAATAGAATCTATTTATTCACTCCAATAGCCGGAGCATTAGCATGTCATGACAAAAATAATTTATACCTTCAAAAACACTCACAGGAAAATTTAAACGAACATTATATTAATCAAACACATATTAATCAAACATTAAATATTAGTCGTGTCAATATTAATAAAGTGACAGGTAAAATATGGGACAAATGATTTACGATATCTCTCAGTACTCTAGGCTGAGCAAGTCAGTAACTGTGGACAATTCTTTTTTATTTGTCGAAGCATAGTAACTAGTCCTTCAGTTGGGGGGGGGGGGCTATCAAGGTTGGTTAGTAGACGAAAATAAGTTGGAGAATTCAAACAATTTAGTCCAAATGCATATGTTAAGCCGTGTCTACGACTATCAAGTGAGTCCAAATTGAGTAGTTTCAGTGCATCCTCGTAAGTTGAGTATTTTCGTCCAAGTATAATTTTTAAAGCTCTTTTTTGTATCGTCTCAAGTCTATCTGTTTGATCTTTTGTCAATCCTGGACGCCAAGCAGGACATGCATACTCAAGAGAAGGTCTAATATAGCTGCAGTATACGGACTTTAAAACCTCAGTTGGTGTACCAAATCTTTTTAGGTTGGAAAATGAATGTAAAAGCGAGGCGCCTTTTTTAGTCAGATAGTCAACGTGGGATTTCCATCTTAAATCATCGTCCAAAAGTATCCTAAGTATTTTAACAGTTTTCTTTGTTGGCAGTATGGAATTATGAGAAGAGTGGTTGTTACCCTTTACGAAGGAAACGCCACATAAGAGCTCTTAGTTTCACAGACCGTCAGTTTTACCTTTCCTAATTCAGCTTCTAGATCATGATAGATTTCAATCAAGTCAGACTGTTCAGTAGTCGGAGGCCTTAGTCGCAGTGATAAAACAGTTAAATCATCAGCAAATTTAAAATGCTCACGAATTGTTGTTAAAATACGGTTAAAAACAATAAGAAAAGAGAGCGGGCCTAATTTATTCCCTTGTGGCGAACCACAAAATAATATTTACAAATTCAGATGCCTCATGATCAGGGAGTTGGGTACACTGAGATCTTTCAAAAAGAAAACTAGCGAGCATTCATACAACAAATGGACGGGCACCCATAGCCTTTACTTCTTCCACAACTACATTATGATCAAGACTATCAAAAGCCTTAACTATGTCTGCAAATAATGCATCAATATTGGTCCCATTATTTTCTAAGTGTTTAAGGATAGTATCCAACAATACAACCAAATAATGAACAGTACTATGCCCGGATCTAAATCCAAATTGTTGGGAATCAATATTATCATTTATGTCCTCAAATAAAGAATCAAAAATAAAACTTTCAAATACTTTTGAAAGAGCTGGTGTTTTCGAAATCTGCCTCATATCGGTAATATCTTTAGGTGCCTTGCTTTTGGGGATTGGCGTTATAAACGCCTGTTTAAAAATACACGGGAAAACACCATCAATAAAACATTGGTTAAAAATTTCCGTTAAGGGGGTAGATAAAAGATCAGCACACTCAATAATCAATTTAATCGGTATCTCATTAGGATAACTAGATTTATGAGAATCAAGTGCCTTCAACTTTTTAGCAGCTGAACAAATCTCTAGTATAGGGATATTTGAAACTGAATCATTCGGTGGTAATTTTCTTAGTTGCGGATGAATTTTAGAAATTGATGCAAAAAAGTAATTTATTTCACTAGGTAACAGGGGTTTACCATCGACATCTCTCACTTCAACTCTAGTTACTTTTTTGCCGATAATGTTCTGAAATAAATCATGGAACTTCCATGGGTTTGGATTTACATATTTTGCTTATTATTTTAGACCCATACTGCTTACGTGAACATATTATTTTATATACAATTAAATTTCTTACTCTTTTGAAATATTTTACGGGTCCAGTTAAATGCAATTCGTTTCTCACTTTTATGAGATTCCGAATCTCTTGAGTAATCCATGGTTTATCATTAGATTTCATATATATATTTTTTGGGGGGAAAATTTCACAGCTTTTTTCGAACAGTTCCTTACAGAATAAACTTTCCATTTTGTCACCGTCAGACAATGAGAGAATATCACGCCAGTCACGATCTGTGAACCTTTTCTTGTAGAGATTTTCTAGTTCCGATGGGAAGGGCCTGTATACCACACTATTTATTTGTCTATTTGGAATAAAATGATTGGGTGTCCAAGCAACACACAGGTGATCACTCAAATCTAATGACGGTATTGTAACTAGAATATTATAATATTCAGGACAGTTGCTAAAAATGAGATCCAACATACGGTTACCTCTTGTGGGCGCATTGACAACCTGACTAAGTGATTGTGAATTACTTAGCCATTTGGCATCTAAGTCGTTAAAGTCACCACACATTATGATACCAGCATTAGGATACAAGGATTGTACATTGTCAGTGCAATTCTGTCAGTAATTCACAAGGTCTTTACGATAGGGGCCACGGGAAGGATAGTAAACAACACACATCACCAGTAATGCCACTTCCTTGGGAAGCTTCTCAGGCTTAGAGCACAACCATAATACTTCAAAACCATGCTTATTTGGTATATTACTGAAAGTGAGAACTCGATTCCTTATAGTAGACAATCGACAAATAATACCAACACCACCACCATGTGTTACTGTAATATCATTGGGTGTCGTTCTAGGTTTGAAATAGGTATCATATCCCTCAAATGCTACAAAATCTTTAGTCGCGGACCATGATTCACAGATACAAGCATTATCAACCAGTTCATTCTTCAAGCAAAGTTCAACCTCTTCTAATTTGTTCATAAGTGACCGGACATTTGATAATAGCATTTTCGGAAATATATATGGATGAAAGAATGGCTTTACACTGCAGTCTCGAATTTCCTTGGCAGCACATTGAATCGGTTCCAAGTTGGGATACTCGGAAGACATGGTTTGAGGGGTGGGTGAATCTTTGATTTCTTTGAAAATCCAAACTGGCTGGTTGTTAGTACTGGATATATTGTCGGAAGGCTGGCAGATGTTGTTTCTTGCCAGTTTCCAAGGTTTCACGAGGAGTGGTTGGTATGAGGGGGAGGGATCTGCATTGGATGATTTAAGACAGGTGGTTTAGGCTTTAATCTCATAAGCGGGACTGTTAATCGTTGTCTTTGGCAACCATATTTTAACAGAGGTTGAATTTTACCCCCCCCCCTATTTTTGAACTTCGCAATTCAGTATTGGAACGTAGCTTTTTCCTTCTGTGGGAAGTAAGATGCACATTAGGACAACAGTTCATGAAACAAAGGGCATGAGCAAATTTTTTACACAGAGACCTTTGAGGCAGAGTACAACACTCATCACGGCAGATAGCTTTGAAATAATCCACACAAATATGGAGAAATGTGCAATTCTCCGCCTTTCTACAGCCTCGCCTTATGTGAAATCTGCAGACACGTCACTCAGGAATATGATCTGTTGTAAGACCCACTTCATCGGTATGCGGAGACTGAGAATAATCTAGGTCTCTTTGTGTGGTTTGACTAGTAACAAAGCTACTGCATTGAACAGATACATTATTATTGAAAACTTTGGAGCTGGTTATATTACCCTGGCTTAAGCACTTCTCACAGGTAAAAAGAACGAAAACGTCCCGAGAGTTTCTGCAGAGCAAGGACTATGTCTGCATCAATTGCAGCGCAGGCCGCATGCATGCGGTGTAAGCAAAGATGACAATCAAACGAAGGACTGTCTTTTGTCGGTTCGTTACATAAGAGGCAGCTCAGATCAGGACCTGAGCAGTCATTTCTTTCCTCGGTGATATTTTCTATAGTATCCGTAAATCTTAGTGCACCGCCAGGAGTGCCTGGAGATTTAGATGACAAGTTTTCTGTTGGGAAGATAGTGCTCATTTTAAGTAGATTCTGGATTTTTTCTTTGTTACTTTGCTGTTTCGGAGTATTATTTTTTGACCTCAGTTTTTTAAAGAGTAAAGGTTTCTGGGGAATCTTTTTGTGTATAAATTACGCAAACAAAGATCTTCTTCGAATAATTAGAGTACTTAGTGTTTCCACAACTAAAATTACACCATTTATTACATTTGATACACTGCACGCCGCTTGTTTTGCTTGTCATTCCTTTTAAACAGATACTACACTGTTCCAGATCCATAATAAATATCGCTACTGAGTACACTGAGTTCAAATTGCAAAAATGTCAATAGTAAATAAATCTAAACAATCAGATATTAAATGACGCTAGGGAAATCATTCGGGTTAAGTCTTAATCAAAGTTCCCAAGGGAATTTTCACTCAAGAAGAAAAAGTAATCCGCTTATTCAAATTACAATCCCTTAGTCACTGGATTGAATATTAGCTGTAGGTCGGGTAGAGACTATAATCCTTTAGCAATAGGGTATATCCAAAAAAGGTCCTCACACCATGAACTCTAAATGAATACTGAGGTACACTGGGATAGGGCTGTTGTGGCATTTGTATATGGAATACTACTTTTCCTTATCCCCTCCATTGCACTTCCTAGCTGAAGAGCCTTGAGACGGAAATCAGCACTGCTGGTTTGGTCCTTAAGGGTCTATTGCCACATCTTTTACCTTTTTTTCTTTTTAGTCCTTACTCAAACATACAGGAACGATCTGGCAAAATCAGAAGATGTCACTGATTCGTTTACCATCAGAAAAGCTTGGAGACTAAGTTCAATGTTATAGCATTACCTTTTCATTCTTTCTGTTCAATTGTCTTTTGTCGTAACCGAATGGGTAGAGCAGCACCCAAAACTTGTGGGAGCTGAGGTTCTATTCCGACGAGGCTGAGCGAGGCTGATATATCATAAATAGAATAATTATATAAAAGAAATAGGTGGCTCTTTTATTTTTGGCATATTTTTTTAGTTCGAGTAATTTCTTTTTTAAATTGCATAAGCAAAAGTGTGCCCCTTAAAGTAGATGGTTCTTTTATTTCGGCAAAATACAAAATATATTTTAGTGAGACTTAGCAGAGACACAAATCTCACAAAAACTAACACTTGTGCTCTATCATTTATGTCACAAAACTCGTCAACTGCTATTGATAGGGCTGAAACCAATTTCAGATCTTTGATATGCCGGGTGGTTATATTCGTCCATTTAATTGTTGTATCTTTAATGGTTTTGGCAGAAAATGGTGACTTTTTAATTCTTTTCAGAATATCTGCTTTATTCTTGAAATCCTAGCTCTTCAGATGCAGTTTAGCTCTTCAGGATTAGCTCTTCAGATAAATTTATAAGACATAGTTTTTTTTTTATTTACCGTCTATGATCAGTTTCCCACTCTTAGCAACCTCTTTGCTAATAAAAAAAACTTGGCATTTTAACATTGCTGGAAGATTGCGTCCAGTTATTAAAAACAGAAGTTGACGACTCTTGACTCGACCTTGTTCAAGCACTTTTTTGTCTCAATTGCTAAAGTAGGAGAACAGTTCCTTTCTTCTTCTTCCTTATTTTTCTAACCTTTAATATATTATACGTCGTTTCAAAAATGTAGTTAGTGGGTGCACTGAGAGCCTCTACGTAACAGCACCAAAAAGAGAAAAAATATATTCTTCCCACCATCAGAATATGAAAACTTCTAATAAGAACTAAAATGAAAGAAAAATTCCAACGTTTGGGGACATAGTAGTTGTCAAAAAATTGGTTTCAAATTTTGTACCGCAGCCGTAAACATAAGTAGTAATAAAAAATAATAGTAAAATTACTAAGAAATAGTAATAAAAAAAACCTGTAAAACATGCAGCTAGATTGAAAAGTAGATTGAAAAGTTCAATAAAATAAGCCAACGGTAGACACCTCACATAAGACAAAAGTGTTCACACAACAGCTGTTGGTCTTTCGTAACAATTTGTACCCCACCACTTCAAAAAAGTATAAGCGCGCATTTGTGTGGTACCTTATATCACACCGTAGAACGCCATAACATATGATTAATTTCACTCGGTCGTTTTTACACGGTTTTTGTTTACGTTTACGAAAACTAATAAAATTATACTTAACTTTCGTTACGTATTTTTTAACGATATAAAATTGTAATTACCTAACTATTTTTTAGCTTAAACAAAAAATACACATATTCTCGATTTATAGAAGAATTTTACTTTATCAGAATGAGATGTAATTATTTTCTTACCAAGTTTATTTTAAATAATACATTGTTGAGCCTCCCGTGAATATTTGTGTAAGAGCCGCACTCCAGGAGCTAAAGGCTCTGGAGTGCATGCAGCTCTGGTGGTGGATTTTGCCAGCACTGCCCTAAGTGAAAAAAAAAAAACACACATTTTTTCCCCAGATGAAGGTGTTTCTACGTGTTTTCTTTATTGTGTTTTATATTTCTCGTGTTATCTTTTCCCACGGTGATTATGCAGAAGCAGGGGTTCTATATTGTCACCGAAGGGCAATTTGAAATAACTTTAAGTATATAGTACCTAACCGATGGTACCTAAGATGTTATCGACTGAAAATTGTAAGATAATCACTAGGACTATCAAAACTCAATATCTTAGTGTTTTAGACCATATCCCAGGAAATTGCCAACTTTGGCTATTTTGTGCTGCAAAAAAAAGAAAAAGATTTTACATCCTGAAATTCAACATATCCAGGACCCTTAGTTGAGAAGATTTGAGCTGATAAACAAAATGCGTCAGTTTTTGTATGCTGTTTGCCACAATTAGCGATCCATGGTAGTAGTAGGAGTAGCCAAAACCAAAAAAAATGAAAACTTTAGAAAAGCATTGAGCATACATCAAAGTGGATACATTTGCATAAAATGCATGAAGCTCAAGGTACTCATGAGAAATTAGCAATAGAAGAAAACTTGTATAATTTCAATAAAGAGGTCCTCCTCTGAAAAGCGATTCAATCTTGGTGAAAGTTTATCTGATTCTGGACACCTCAAGTCTCGACTGCACTTTCAAGCACCTGACTGGATAAATACAAAATTTTGTATTTTTTTGTGGGGCAGATACGTATGTGTTTTTTTTGTTTTTTTTTTGTTTTATTTTGCCTCTCAATCATCCATTCCAGACATTTAAAAAAAAACATTGTCGATGTTGGGAAGTGTGGAATAAGTTTTAGGCCTTATGTCTAGAATTATCATATCCATTTATCATAGGAAGGACCAACAGTCACGACTATCTAAATGAAGGACAAGAATTAAGGAAATAAAGACATTTACCCCATTTTCACAATGCGTACACTTTTATAGTGAATATTTGAGAAATTATCGATTATTCTCGGAATAAGGCGTAAACCCTCCCTCTGATGATGTTGGGGTGCTCACTCCCTACCATCTTTACTTATTTGTCTCATGGTTTACAGAATAGATCAAGTTTACGCCCATACTTCTGGTGTACACCAGCAAGCCTAGTTTATCAAACGGTTTGTGGTAACGAATTGTAGTAAGGAAGGACCCGGCTCAAAAGTAACAAAACTCTAGAAAATTAATTTTGATACCAATATTTACATCAAAAGAATTGCATTTTAATGCTGATTTTAAATACATAAGTTTCGTCAAGTTAAGTCTTACCCATCAAAAGTTACAAGCCTGAATACTTTGCATTATTTTATAAAATAGGGATAAACCCATAAAAGCCAAGGAATCTTGAATAAAATCACACCATCAGATTCAGCATATTAGAAAATCTTACGCGAGAGGGCTCATTCTAACGGAAATTAAAAGTTTTAATGCTCTTTTTAAGTGACCAAAAAATTTGGAGGGATCAAAATTCTGAGGTGGTTATCTTGTTCAGCACAGTCGACAAAACTAATAACTATGTCTTTGGGGATCACTTACTCCCCAAGCCCCGTAGGAGGGCTGGAAGTTACAAACTTTGACCAGTGTTTACATATAGTAATGGTTATTGGTAAGTGTACAGACGTTTTTAGGGTGATTTTTTTGAGTTGGGGGAGGAGGATTTGAGGGGAGGGGGTTATGTAAGGGGATATTTCTATGGAGGAAAATGTCATGGGGAAAAGAATTTTCATGAAGGGGGCACAGGATTTTCTAACATTATTAAAGAAAAAAATTATTAAAAAAATAAATATAGAGGGATCAAAATTCTGAGATATTTATCTTGTTCAGCATAGTCGACAAAACTAATAGCTATGTCTTTGGGGCTGACTTACTCCCCCACAATCCCCGTGGGAGGGGCTGGAAGTTATAAACTTTGACCAGTGTTTCCATATAGTAATGGTTATTGGGAAGTGTACAGACGTTTTCAGGATGATTTTTTTTGGGTTGAGGGGAGGAGGATTTGAGGGGAGGCGGTTAGGTAGGGGGATATTTCTATGGAGGAAAATGTCATGGGGAAGAGAATTTTCATGAAGTGGGCATTATTGGATTTTCTAGCATTATTTTAAAAAAAATTATTGAAAAAATAAGTATGCAAATATTTTTCCACTGAAATTAAGGATCAGCATTAAACTTACAACGAACAGAAATTAGTACATACATAGGGTTTACCTCCTTCTAATACCTTGCTCTTTACGCTAAAGTTTTTCTAGTGATTTCAACTATTTATCCTACGGCCTTTCTGATTCAGGGGTCATTCTTAAGGAATTGGGTCAAAATTTAAGCTTTAGTGTAAAAATCAAGGTATTGACGAGGCCGAGAACCCCCTCAAATACTTAATAAAAACATAAGTATATAGAAGTTCTTTACATAATTTAATTTGTAAGTTATGTATATTTTTTAATAATAAAACGTTCGTAAAAATTGAGTTCTAGGTTGCCAAACTAGGGGTCAAAACCCCTTTTTTGTCAAAATCGTCCAATAAAACCTATGAGAAAGCTATTTAGTCAAGAATAAAATTAATATTCAAATTTCGTTTTATTATTCATATGCGGATATCCAAAATCAAAACATGCATTAATTCAAAAAAGTTCAGAAATTTAATAAAAACAAAACCATAGAGGGATTTTACTAAATATTGGCACGTTCAGAGATTTTAGTTTTGAGGAGGGGATGGTTTTTAGACGCTATGAAAAGTGTTGCAAAGCCTGCGTGGCTCCTTGGTACTGCTTTTTGTTTGTGTCTGAGTGAAAATAGGCTAATTTAAGTTTCTAGCAGTTCTGTAGTCGAAAGCAATCTATAAAAACGTGCATATAATCGAAAGGCAGTAAAGACTTTACCAGACGCTAGGCAAATAGCTTTTTTCTTTTAATATTATGCAACATATGAGCTCAGACAAGGTGGTCATTTGCTGCTATTTTAAGTAGGTTTCCTTGTATTTGGGTATTAGTTATATTGTGTTTTTCGTGCATTTATTTTAGGGTAGTGCTTTTTAGTTCCCTTGGGAGATTGTTGGTCTGGATAAATAAAATTTCGAGGAGTTGATCCACAACACAAATTATGTCCTTTGAAGTGTTTCCAATCCCACCCTCTTTTCAGCACCCCCCTTACCCAGAGGGCACAAGTCTTGCTCGATTAATTAAACCTTAAAAAACAAATCTTTAACCCAAATTTGGACCAAAAAAGGCTTCGACATGAAATTTATTCCTTTCCTACTTTTTAGATACTTTAAGGTTATCTTTCCCTCCCTACTTTTAAGGTATAAATAACTGTATTGGAAATACTTCTTCTGGTCACAACTAGCTAGACATGATGAAAAGCCCGGACTCCCCCCGTGCTGTGTATCACACAGTCAGCAAGCAAACAAAATCTTGCACACATGCTCGCGACACATGCTCGCGACAATTTGCACCAGAGACGCATTTAAGGAGCCAAATAGACCCATATGCCTCAAGGTTCGCACCTTCTGCCAACCGCTGATCTTGCCCATCATCGTTCCAAGGGCATCAAAATTTCAGTGGCTTAGGATAGTTAAGATATACACAAAAAAAATATTTTTATTGTTCAAAAATATAAGCATTCAAATCCTCAGATATTTGAACTGCATCGAACTCACCAATCTATTTTGCCAAATTTCTACTTCAAATTTTTATTTAGACATCCCTAGAGCAGCCAAACAATGTTTTGGAATCCGAGTGGAGCAATTTTTGGGTAGTGGAGCTAGAGGACATGTGAGGAAAAAAACAACAACACACATTTCGGGTCCTAAAAACATGCAGATTAAACATCCTTGTGGGACTTATTTCAAAAAGAAGGTTTAACATTTCCCGAAAATATTTCCAGAAAGATAGGGCTTTAAATTTATTATTCGTAGAATTTTGGGTCCATATCTCTGGTTAGATCCTTGTCACATGCACTTTTCACTGTCCCTGCAAATCAGTTATGGCCCTTAGAAAGCACTGAAAATTTTAGTTAGCAATCGAATGCGCCTTCAATAAGTTTATAAAGTCCAGCAACCTATCAAATATTTTCAGGAAACGTATAGGTTATATGTGTTATTTGGAAATCCACTTGTTTAATTTCTTTTTTTAAGGAAATCCACTTGTCTTTGCCCCTACAAATCAATTTTTGGCCTCAAAAAGGCCCTGAAAATTTCAGTTATCAATCCTATTAGCCTTTCTCTAAGTCTCTACAATAATCCATGTGATGATTCCATGGGTTGGAATTGATCGTAATATTTGACCATCCTAACAGTAGCATTCCCTCAATCTATTTAATCTGGGCCCTATCCCTAGTTGTAAACAGTGCCCTGTTTTATAAGGCACCCTGCTTTTCGAATACACCCAAACCCATGGGTTCAAGCGGTGCCAGTCATTCCATGGGATCCAACAGGTGCGCGCCGTATGGAACTAAGTGAGGCAGGTGCTTGTTACGTTATTGGAGTTCAGGGTGACGTAATCTTGCGTGACTTTACCCCAGGATTTCTTCGAAGGGTTAATTTAGAGCTAAAATTTTTGAAGATTAAATACCTCCTGAAAATTTATGATGCTGGTTGATGTCACGATGAGAATTTGAGAGAAACGTCCCAGGAACAGTTGAATACTAAACTTCGTTAAGTCGGAGTACTTAACGAGAAAGTACAGACATTTGCTTGATTTGGCTCGCAACAAACTTGGTTCATAGAACGTATGGTCAATCAAAGGAATGATTTTTGTCAAATTGGGTAATATCAGGAAAATATGAAGTGCAAATAATCTTATCGGTGAAGGATCATCAGCTCAATTATTGCTTTTCTCATGTCAGTTTGTGCAGTACCATGTTCTCACTCTTTGTTCTTTCAACCAGTTTCCGCTTGCGATACCCTACTTTTTTTCTATTTATGCTCTTCACTTTTTTTCTTTTTTCTCTGCTTGTACTCTTTAGTAATTTCTTTTTTGCGGTTAGGTCATGTCAGACTCTCGTGATCGATTAAAAAATTGAGGAAAATAGATTAGTCATTGATGATGTTTTTTCAGATGTTTCGTTTGATCAGTCAGTATTTAAATATTGATTAAAAAAGTATCCTAAATATAGTTCATACGTTGAACTTGAAGATCTTACTAAATGTGATGTATGTAAAGAAAATTCGTTACTTTTTTGGAACTACCAAGGATTCCGATCGGCTAAATGTTCTTTGCTGTGGGCAATGGAGTTTCTTAAATCGCAATCATTGTTTGTAGGCCTATGTGAAACGTTTTTGAGCTATGAGAACCTGAATGTAATAGATTTTTGTGTTCCAGGGTATAAGGCTGAATATAAAGTTCACTCTTTTATGCAGAAAGGAGGACTAGCCGCTTTAATATGAAGTGATGTGGATTATAAAGTAAAACATGACCTTTCACTCTGGCTTGAAGGTAAAATCGAAACGCTGTTTATTGAAATAAGGTCGTCCTGGTCAGAATTAAATAAAAAAAACTAATTTTTTTAGCTGAAAGTAAGGAGCGACATTAAAACTTAAAAGGAACAGAAATTACTCCGTATATGGAATGGGTTTTCCCTCCGCAATCCCTCACTCTTTGCGCTAAAGTTTTTAATTGTTTTAAAAAGTGGAATTGTGGCAAAGAGTCAAACTTTAGCGTAAAGAGCGAGGGATTGTGGAGGGGACAACCCATTTCATATACGGAGTAATTTCTGTTCGTTTTAAGTTTTAATGTCGCTCCTTACTTTCAACTAAAAAAATTATTTTTTTTTTAATTTAATTTCTGAACGTTTTTGAATTAATGCATGTTTGATTTTGGCTCTCCGCACATCAATTATTAAAATGAAATTAGTATATTAATTCTTTTTTGGCTAAATGGCTTTCTCTTAGTTTTGATCTGACGATTTTGAGAAATAAGGGGTGGAGAAGGAGGTCTAGTTGCCCTCCAATTTTTCGGTTACTTTAAAAGGCAACTAGAACTTTTAATTTTTAACGAACGTTTTTATTAGTAAAAAATATACGTAACTTAAGAATTAACTTACGTAACAAACTTTCATAATCTTATATTTTTATTATGTATACGAGGGGGTTTGTACCCTCGTCAATACCTCGCTCTTTACACTAAATCGTAAGTTTTGTCCCAATTCTTTAAGAATGACCCCTGAATCAGAAAGGCCGTAGAATAAATAGTTGAAATTACTAAAAATACTTAAGCATAAAGAGCCAGGTATTTATCTCCTCCTAAATACCTCGCTCTTTATGCTAAAGTATGTTTAGAACCCCTTATATGCGTAATAATCTCTGTTCGTTTTAAGTTTCAATGCTACTCCTTCCTTTCATTTGAAAACACGTTTTCATGTTTATTTTTCATTGTTTTCTTATAGTAATGCTAGAAAATCCTGCGCCCTTTTCATTGAATTTGTCATCCCCCATGACAGATTCCTCCAAGGAGAGATCCTCCAACATAGCCCCCTCCCTTCAGACCCACCCCCAAACAAAATAAAACCCCGCTGAAAACGTCTGTACACTTCCCAATAACCATTACTATATGTAAACACTGGTCAAAGTTTGTAACTTGCAGCCCCTCCCCCAGGGATTGTAGGGGAGTAAGTCATCCCCAAAGACATAGTTATTATGGTTTTCAACTATGCTGAACAAAATGGCTATTTCAAAATTTTGATCCGTTGACTTTGGGAAAAAAAGAGCGTGGGAGGGGGCCTAGATGCCCTTCAATTTTTTGGTCACTTAAAAAGGGCACTAGAACTTTTCATTTCCGTTAGAATGAGCTCTCTTGCGACATTCTAGGACCACTTGGTCGATACGATGACCCCTAGAAAAAAAAAACAACAAAAAACAAAAACAAACAAACAAATAAACACGCACCCGTGATTTGTCTTCTGGCAAAAAATACAAAATTCCACGTTTTTGTAGATAGGAACTTGAAACTGCTACAGTAGGGTTCTTTGATACGCTGAATCTGATGGTGTCATTCTCGTTAAGATTCTATGACTTTTAGGGGGTGTTTCCCCCTATTTTCTTAAATAATACACATTTTCTCAGGCTCGTAACTTTTGATGTGTAATACTAAACTTAATGAAACTTATATATTTAAAATCAGCATAAAAATGCGATTCTTTTGATGTAGCTATTGATGTCAAAATTCCAGTTTTTAGAGTTTTGGTTACTATTGAGCCGGGTCGCTCCTTACTATAGTTCGTTACCACGAACTGTTTGAAAGTTACTGTTTGGGATAATATATAAGGTGCCATAATTTTCGTAGAAAGATTTTTAGGTGTGTTTGAAAGTCTTCTGTGACAAGCTACAAAACAAAAGAAGAAGGTAGTGTTAATGGGAGATTTCAATATTGATCTATTAGATGATCGTGCTGATTTCCTTAGCACAATATTTTCGTCTTATTTGTACCCTTTAGTAACAATTCCAACAAGAATGACCCATTCTTCGGCAACTTTAATAGATAACATATTTGTTGATGGGCAGCTATTGAATAGTTGTACGGACGATGTACTTGTTAATGATGGACCAGACCACCTTATGTTGATCAGTAAAATTGATAGTTTAAAGATGAGACCCCCCAAAAGATGAAATTAAACATTGAGATTTATCAGAAAATAGTTTGAAAAATCTGGCGAAAAATTTGGAACATGTTGATTTTTCGGAAGTTTTCAAAAAGAAATGTGCAGAAGAGGCTTATAACTTGTTTATGGATACATTTCTAGCTGAGTTTGATAAATGTTGCCCGTTAAAAAAAAAATAAAAAAAATAAAATAGAAATAATCTTCGGAAAGTATGGATGACGACTGGTATCCTTGTATCTGTAAAAATGAAGAATAGATTGTATAAAGATTATTTAAAAGACCCCACGGATGAGAAACTCCTGACTTTCAAAGAGTATAGAAATCGGCTGAATAAAATTAAACGGTACGCTGAAAGAGTTTATTACGAAAAAGAGTTTGAACAGATAAAAGGAAACATGAAGCAGACTAGGACTAAAATCAACTAGACACTGGGGCATAAAAAAGAAAAAGGACCAGATTAAAATGATGAATTTCAGTGAAAAAATTGCTATTGATCCAAAAGAAATTGCGGAAAATGTATGCAAGGATTTTTCAGAGGAAAGTTTTAAGCTGTGCCATGAAGCAGTTAAAAGATAAAACAGTTCACCAGTCCCCAAACCTAAACCTCGTCATGTTACTTTTTATTTCCTTTTTACAAATGGTAACAAAAATGAAACTAATGAAATAATTATGAGAATGAAAACGCAATCTTGTGGAGTAGATGAAGTAACGTTAAGAGTGCTAAAGCAACAAAAACAATTTTTATTCCTATTTTGACTCATCTGATTAATTTATCACTTGAAGAGGGATCTTTTCAAGAAAGACTTAAGATAGCCCGAGTGCTACCCCTTCACAAAGGTAAGTCAAAAAATGACCAGAGTACTTACTGATCCATTTCTATTTTACCTTTTTTTTCGAAGATTTATGAGAAAGTAGTTTATAAAAGGATGTATAATTATCTCCAGGAGCGGAATTCTCTTTGTGATATCCAATTTGGCTTTCGCAAAGGACATTTTACGGACCTTGCAATTCTGAAATTAGTTATCTGGATGAATGATGCATTTGATAAGGGCTTAATACCCGCAGCTTTACTTTTAGACATTAAAAAGGCATTTGACACTGTTGATCATGATAAATTACTGCAAACTTTTAAATCAATTGGTATACATTATATGGCTTTAAAACGGTTTTGTTTGTATTTTATTAATAGATCTGAAGCTCTACAAAATGCAAATGCAACATCAGAGTGCCATCTTTTACCGTGCGGAGTGCCACAAAGTTCAATAATGGGACCATTAAACTGGGACCTCTTTACGCTAAAGTTGAATCTTTCTCTTAACTAATTTTTAATTTTAACTTAATTTTTAAAACAGTATAATTCTTTAGTGTAAAGAGGGCGTTGATGTGGAAGCAGTCCTTTTCATATACGAAGTAATTTCTGTTCGTTTTAAGTTTTAACGTCGCTCCTTACTTTCCGTTAAAAAAAAACTTGTTGTTTTATTTAGTTTCTGAACGTTTTTGAATCAATGCATGTTTTGATTTTGGCTCTCCGCAGATGAATAATTAAAATGAAATTTGCATATTTATTTTTTTGGCTAAATGGCTTTATCATAGTTTTGGTCGAATGATTTCGAGAAAAAAGGAGCGGGGGAGGAAGCCTAGTTACCCTCCGATTTTTTGGTTACTTAAAATAGCAAATATAAATTTTAATTTTTACGAATGTTTTTATTAGTAAAAGATATACGTAACTTACAAATTAACTTACGTAACGAACTTCTTTATTCTCATGTTTATATTACGTATGTGAGGGGATTCACCCCCTCGTCAGTACCTTGCTCTTCACACTAAAGCTTAAATTTTGTCTCAATTTCTGAAGAATGACCCCTGAATCAAAAAGGCCGTAGAATAAAAGTTTAAATTACTAAAAATACTTTAGCGTAAAGAGCTAGGTATTAGGAGGAGGTGACCCCATCACATGCGTGATAATTTCTGTTCGTTTTAAGTTCTGATGCTGCTCCTTACTTTCAGTTGAAAAAAACTTTTTAATATTTATTTTTTCACTGTTTTTTTAAGTATACTAGAAAATCCTGCGCTCCCTTCATGGAAATTTTCTTCCCCCATGAAAAATTCCTCTAAGGAAAGTTCCCCCAGTATATTCCCCTCTTCTCAAACCCTCCTCCCAATCAAAAAATCCCCCTGAAAACGTCTCTACACTTCCAAATAACCATTACTATATGTAAGCACTGGTCAAAGCTTGTAACTTGTAGCCCCTCCCACGGGGACTGTAGGGGAGTAAGTTGTCCCCAAATACATAGTTATAAGATTTCTCGACTACGCTGAATAAAATGGCTATCTCAGAATTTTGTTCCGGTGACTTTGGGAAAACAAATAGCGTTGGAGGGGTTCTAGCTGCCCTCCAATATTTTTGGTCACTTAAAAAGGGCACTAGAAATTTTCATTTCTGTTAAAATGAACCCTCTTACAGATTAACAAACAAATAAACACGAATCCGTGATCTGCTTTCAGACAAAATATACATAATTCCACTTTTTTGTAGATAGGAGCTTGAAACTTCTACAATAGGGTTGTCTGATACGTTGAATCTCATGTTGTGATTTTCGTTAAGGTTCTATGACTTTTAGTGGTTGTTTCCCCTATTTTCTAAAATAAGGCACATTTTCTCAGTCTCGTAACTTTTGGTGTGTAAGGCTAAACTTGATGAAATTTATATATTTAAATTCAGCATTAACATGGAATTTTTTTGATGTAGCTATTGGTATCAAATTTCCATTTTTTAGAGTTTTGGTGACTATTGAGCCGGATTGCTCCTTACTACAGTTCCCTACCACGAACTGTTTGATAATGACCACATAAAATATTATTTATATGAAGCTAATATCAAAACATTTGTAGATGAAACACTTCTTTTTGTTGTAATGTGAAAATCTACCTTCTTTATTTTAAAAAAATGGAAATTGCCCTGACTGAATTTGTATCGTGGGCTGATTCACAGTATTTAACCCTAAACTATGGTAAAACAAACTATATTTTATTTTCTGGAGTCGGATCAGTCCAAACAGACCTCAATTTAAGACCTCAATTTCTTGTGGATGGTCTATATGGGCAATTAACTTCATCTCATGTTATAAGAGAATCCAGATCATCCAAAATAAGGCCTGAAAATTATTTCACCTCTTCAGCATTCAGATAACATTAACCTCCATTTTAAACTTTTGTTTTATATATTTTAACAACTGAAAATTATTTCACCTCTTCAGCATTCAGATAACATTAACCTCCATTTTAAACTTTTGTTTTATATATTTTAACAACCTCCTTCAATCATTATTTGAAAATCTATTCACTTTAAATCAAGATTTACATACTCGCGAAACGTAGAATTCATGCGACATTATCCACGAGACACCGTCAATAAAAAGAGTTCCTTTTTTAATTAGATTTTTTGCAACAGCTATTCGGAATTTAATCCCCTTGAAAAAGCAGAACTCAAATAACCGTATTACTTTCAAGCGAGCAGTTAAGGGTCATCACAGAAATATTATTTAAATTTAAACATCTTGCGATCCTCCTCTTTTTGGTCTTTTTCTTTTCTTTTCTTTTTTTCTTTTCTTTCTCTTCATCTCCCTTTTTTTCTTTTTTGATAAATCCAGCTGATTCGTTGTTTCTGTTTGTAGATTGTTTAATTATTCTTTAGTTAAGTTTCTGCCCTAGCCAAGCACTTTTTGTGCTTTCCTGACAGATTATGTACAGCAGTTATTGTTTTGTTTAAATATGAGAGTTTAAAATTTGACAATAAGGAAGATGGATGGAATAATTTTAGAAAAACAATATGTAAAGTTGCTGATGGTGTCTTATGGAAGAAAGTCAAGACTGTAGCTAGGAATATTAGTAATGAAGCCTTATGTTTTATTCAGAGGAGCAGGGGTTTGTACATGAATTATCTGAGCAATAGATCCTATGAAAACAAAAGGAATGTAAAGTAAGTGGAGAAAGCATTAAAATATGAACTAAGGAGGTTTGAAGATGCAGCTATACGGCATAATAGTACAATATTTTACTGACTTTTGAATAAATTGAAATGGACCAGTTGAAAATTGGAACAGGGCCACAATTAGTAATAAGAAAAGAGTTAAAGAGAGGTGGGCGGAAGATTTTGAGAATGTGCTAAACTGAGATACTGTTGCAGGAAAAGATATAGAGGAAAATGAAAAAGTTTGTAATACCTTGGATGTGAAGGAAGATTTGTCTTGTGACAAAGAATTAGTGACAGTACTAAAAGGATTACAATATAATAAGACGCCAGGTGCGTATAGTGTGGTAAATGAGTTTCTTAAATATAGTGGCTCTGAGGTTAGAAATAAGTTTCTGACGATTATGAATAGGATTTTGAAAAAATGAGAAGTAGCTAACGATTTTAGGAAAACCTTAATTAAACCATTGTATTAGAAAGGTAATAAGAGTAATTGTCGTAATTATCGAGGGATTAGTCCGGTCTCTGTGGCTGGGATAATTACTTAGTAATATGATTATTTATACGAAAAGTGCGGTACGGAACAGTACGGTTTTAGAACAGGTAGAGGGCGTGTCGACCAAATGTTCACTCTTAGGCTAATAATTGAGAAGTGTCATAGTCGACAAAGACTTTTTGTCCTCAGTTTTATATATTTTGAGCAAACGTTCGATTCTCTTGATAGACAAGCCTTAGCAAAGGTCTTATCCTTGTCTGGTAGTCGACAAAGACTTTTGGTCCTCAGTTTTATATATTTTGAGCAAACGTTCGATTCTCTTGATAAACAAGCCTTAGCAAAGGTCTTATCCTTGTCTGGTATACCAGACAAACACATTATAGTTATTAGTGCTATGTACGAGAATAACACTGCTGCACGGTTAAGGTAGAAAGTGAGGTTAGTAGCTGGTTTTGTAAGATATCAGGAGCTAAACTGGGTTGTGTTCTATCCCCCTTTATATGAATCATTTAGATTCATTTTGAATCATTTTAGGCAATGGGAGACCACGGAATCTAATGGGGAGGAAAAAGTCTTCTGGACTTGGATGATGCTGAGCAATTAAGCATCCTAGATGAAAGTTTGAGCAAAATGAATGAGCTTTTAGAGGTTTTGCGAGTTGAGGGTGATAGAATAGGTTTTTCAAATGAATGTTAAGAAGACTAAGTCACAAAGGCTAGGAATAAGTGAAAATGAAAAGATGACGTCGAAAAACGGAAAGATTGATCAGGTGGGCAGTATTAATTCAGAGTTCAAAGTGAACGCACCTGTCTTAGATTGGATATTTTTTTAACATTAACAAATCAATATACTTTTTCATACCGATCTGTCATTCAACGTGTGAACTAGAGAACTTGTTTGACTAGTATTACTGACTGAGCCCAGTCTCTGTTATTTGGATACGGCTAGCAACTGGGCTAATGTTTTTAATTAAAGTTTAAATTTCAATTGAGAGCGGCCTTTAAAGCTAAATAAATATGTCGTCAATCAGCCAAAAAATGTTTGATGATAGAATGAAGGCTCTGGAAAAGAAGCTAGATTTCATAATTAGCAAACAAAGTGAGCTTGCTATTACAGTGTCGTCGATTTCGGACGAGGTTCAAATTTTGAAAAATGAATCGAAGTCTCGTGATTCGAAGATTGTCATCCTAGAAAACCAGCTTGAAGAGCAAAAGTCGAGATGTGAAACAATCGAAATGAAATTACTCGAAATCGAAGTTAAAGACCATAAGCTCAACTTAATCATCCACGGATTATCAAAAGAAAAACAGCAACAGACAGTTCTCGCGAATGTGTCAACATTATTTTCATCGACAATGGAAATCACGGATAAGATTCAAATATTACAGTGCTACCGAATGTTTCAGAAGTCGAACGTGTCTACCCGTAAGCCGACCGCCCCTCCAGTTTTCCTCTCAGTATCCTCAGAAAAAGATATTCAATGTATTTTCAGATCAATATCGAAATTGAAAGGAACAGGGGTCCGGATCTTCTCGGAATTGCCGACCAAATTAAATACTGTGAGAAAGGAATTACTGGCTAAAGGTAAGGAATTACGAGATAATGGATCCGTACAATTTACGCGCCTGAAGCAAAAAGGTGCCAAATTGTGGCTTGAATATAAATCGGATTCAGAGTCGCAGTGGGAAAAAGCGTAAGATCACTAAAGGCGACTAGTGTGAGAATATAAGGTCTACTCCGCTCTTGATTGATATATTTTGCATTTTTGTGTTTGTGTGATGTTGATTATTTACTTTCGTGTGTTACTTAGGCTAACTTGGTTCAAGATTCTCTTCATTATTTTTGCCCCAGTTATTTCTGTTCACTTATACCTACTCAATATAAGTTTGCTCGAAGGATGGCAGGTTTTCATGATCCATCAATGGCACGGGGTCCTTGTCGCGCGGACTTGCTGGCACGAGGTAGGATCTTTCCGACTCTTTTTAAATGAATTCTAAGTTTGCGGTTGTGGGGGGACGCGATAGGCTGGCAGCTTTGAAGGGGAAACCTCTAAACCTTTCGTTACTTTCTGAAACTTTTAATGTTTTTGGCCAAAGAGAAAATAATACTTTTTCAGAAATAAAACCGTCATCGTTTGTTTCTCCTGATGAAATAAATAGACTTGAAGATAATTCGAAGAGAATTGGATTTATAAACACACAGGGACTAATTAGTTCTATTGATAAACTAACCAGATTATTGCCAAGAAATCAAATTGATATTTTGGGAGTTTGTGAAACATTCATCAGTGATGCGACAAAACATAATGTTAAAATTCTGGGATATAATTTCATTGAAAAAAGTAGAAAAAACCATGGAAAAGGTGGCCTCGGGTTATTTTTGAAAGAAGGAGTGCATTTTAAACGTCTGCCAGAGCTCGAAAAATATGACGTTGAAAAATTGTGTGAAATTCTGGCTGTTGAACGTCGGGCCGGAACCAAGAAATTACAAATTTGTGTCGTTTATAAGCCTCCGTTGGCAACAATCCCGCTTTTTCTGCAATCTTTGGAATCCTTATTAGCATCTTTAGACGATAAAGATGTTGTGGTCATGGGGGATTTTAATATAAATTTACTGAATTATGATGAAAATACTCAAACAACTGAATTTATTTCTCTAATGACATCAAAATCACTGATTCCCTCATGTACAATACCAACGCGGGTTTCACTCACTAGTGCAACTCTCATCGACAACATATTTTTAACAACACCAGCCACGTCTTCACAAGTTGTTTTAACGGATTTTTCTGATCATTTTTTGTTGATTTCCGATGTGAAATATCAGCTTCAAACAAAAAAAGCACCAGAAATATCACACCGGATTATCAACAAAAAAAATCTGGACTGTTTAAAGGATAAATTGAATATTATCGATTGGTCTCGTGTATTTGATGCTGAAGACGTAAACTCTGCAATGGCTCATTTCTTCGAAAAATTTAACGCTGCTTTTGACGAGTCATGCCCCAGAGTAAAAACACGAAAAGGAAAATATAATCAACCCATTCAACCGTGGATATCACCCTCCCTTTTGACCTCAATAAAACAAAAAAACTGTCTTTATAAAAAAATGTTATCATTCCCAAGCGAAGAAAATAAAACAACATTCAAAAAATACAAAAATCTACTTTCAAAAATAATACGTAATGCTAAAACCAAATTTTATTTTGATTCTTTTAGAGAAGTAAGTAAGTCACCAAAGAAAACTTGGGAGCTAATCAATTCATGCTTAAATCGATCACCAAAAACTTCTAAACCATCAGAAATAAAGGACGCTCATGGTCATATAATTGAAAGGGAGCTAGAAATAGCTAATTACATGAATTTGCATTTCGCGTCAATTGGACACTCGGTAGCCAACAAGCTCCAACATAACCTGCCCTATGGTCAATGTGATTATCGTACATACCTTGTAAAGCCTTCTGTAAAATCTATGTTTTTAACACCGGTAACAGAGAAAGAGCTTGCCAATATTGGTAAGCTTTTGAAAAATGGGAATTCCCCGGGGATTGATGAATCGTCTACGAATATTGTGAAAGTTGTTTTACCGAGTATTAATAAAGTAATGTGTCATTTGATAAATCTGTCATTTAGATCAGGAACTTTTCCGGATTCATTGAAGAAAGCAAAGGTGATACCACTGTATAAAAGCTCTGACCGGAGTGATTACACGAATTACAGACCGATATCTATTCTTTCAGGCTTTTCTAAATTAATGGAGCGATGTTTTTATAATCGAGTGTATAATTTCCTTACTTCGAATGATTATTTTTCAAAAAATCAGTATGGATTTAGAAAGGGACATAGTACGCAGGATGCTATCCTGACAATGGTCCAATTTATTCACGAATGTCTTGATAAAAAAATGATTCCGGCAAGTATTTTTTTGGATCTTGAGAAGGCATTTGACACGATTTGTCACGAAATATTGTTGTTTAAATTAAGCCATGGCGGGATACGAGGACCAGCGCACGATTTTATTGCATCTTACCTAACAGGTCGATCCCAAGTAACAACTATCAATAAAACAGCTTCGGATCCATGCTTATTGCCCAATATTGGTGTTCCTCAGGGTTCAATTCTGGGACCACTGCTCTTCCTAATATACATAAATGACCTTCCATCAGTAACAGAAACCAACAGTCTGAATGTCCTTTTCGCCGATGATACTGGATCAACACTTGCAGGGAAGTCGGAAGATGATGTCAAAGAGAAGCTGCAAATCGTGTTTTCCCAGCTGATTGTATGGCTAAAAGCTAATCTTTTGTCATTGAATGCCGCCAAAACAAAATTCATCATTTATAGTAGACTTGGACACAAAGCAAAAGGAATTTCAACTATAATTGATCAGGCTACAGATATTCGAATTCAAAGGGTAACTTCACTCCGGTATCTTGGTATAACTATTGATGAAAATCTATCTTATAAAGAACATTGTAATAGATCACGCGTTAAAATCGCCCAAGGAGTTGGTGTAATGAGGAGGCTTCAGCATTTTTTCCCCTATGAAGTTCTACGACTCATTTATTTTGCCTTGGTGCATTCCCATCTTACGTATTGTCCCCTAATTTATTTGGCAACTTTCAAATATCATATAAAACCGATACAGACTCTTCAAAACCGGGCTCTTCGAATTTTGCAAAGATATTTACCGTCACCTTCTTCCTATCCAAATAAATCTAAAACTGAAACTATATATTTATTAACTAATATTTTGCCTGTTTCAGAATTATTCACTCTTCATTCTTTTTTATTCAAGGTAAAATATAACCGCTCAGAACTGCCTCCGTACTTTCGTACGAGAAATTTTTTCCCTGAGCAACCTGACCATGTTTATGAAACCCGTAATAAATGGAGAATGCAGCACCTGAAATTAACCACTGAGAGATCACGGTTCTCGCCATATTTTTCGATCATGGGTTCATGGCATTTTTATCTACCATATATTGACTGCAGTAAATCTCTCCCACATATTAAAAAGCAACTTCATTCTATCCTTATAAATAAATTCAAGAATCAGTAATAAAAAAAAAAAAATCTTAAAGTGAATAGTTGTTTGTTTGATATTGATAAGGTGGGCTCATTTTATTTTTTTTTATTATTATTTTTTTTTTTTTCAAATAAGTTGCCAGTCATCGGTCACCCTCGCTTGCACACTGTTTTATTTTGTTTTTCGGATTGATATTTGCCGAGTGTCAGTTGTTTTGGGGGTGGGTTCCCGTCTAGTGGTGAGTCGTGGATTTATTGATATTTATTTTATGCATTTGTTTTTGTTTCTTTTTTCTGTCAAATAGGTGTGCTATATTGTTATACCGGGTCTTTGTCAATCGACCTTGTGTCTCCGGCTTGACCCTTTTTTTTATATATTGTGTGTGTTGTACAGAAGTTTAAATAAAAGTCTTGAATCTTGAATCTTGAATCATTTACCTTGGTAGTATTATTAGTAAAGACGGCAGGAGCAATGAAGATGTTAAAAGTAGAATAACAAAGGCTCAGGATTTTTTTCACGGTTAAAAAAGTTTGGAAGAATAGAAAGATAAGTCTGCAAGCCATGATTAGAATATTGGAAGGTACAATGATCACAGTGGTCTAATGTGGCTCTGAAGGATGGGCGCTCCGAAAAGCGGATGAAGATTTACTAGATATTTTCCAGAGAAATTGCCTAAGGACTGTTATGGGTACCCGGCTGACTGACCGTATTTGAAACAGTAGGCTGTACAAAAAAAGTCGTTCAATCGCGCTTTCTAGGGCTATTAAATAAAAAAAACTAGTTTTTTTAACTGAAAGTAAGGAGCGACATTAAAACTTAAAACGAACAGAAATTACTCCGTATATGAAATGGGTTGTCCCCTCCGCAGTCCCTCGCTCTTTACGCTAAAGTTTGACTCTTTGCCACAATTCTACTTTTTAAAACAACTAAAAACTTTAGCGTAAAGAGCGTGGACTGCGGAGGGGACAACCCATTTCATATACGGAGTAATTTCTGTTCGTTTTAAGTTTTAATGTCGCTCATTACTTTCAGTTAAAAAAACTAGTTTTTTTATTTAATTTCTGAACGTTTTTGAATTAATGCATGTTTGATTTTGGCTCTCCGCACATAAATTATTGAAATGAAATTATAATATTAATTTTTTTTTGGCTAAATGGCTTTCTCTTAGTTTTGATCAGACGATTTTGAGAAATAAGGGGTGGGGAAGGAGGCCTAGCTGCCCTCCAATTTTTCGGTTACTTAAAAAGGCTACTAGAACTTTTAATATTCAACGAACGTTTTTATTAGTAAAAAATATACGTAACTTAAGAATTAACTTACGTAACAAACTTTTATATTCTTATATTTTTATTATGTGTACGAGGGGGTTTGTATCCTCGTTAATACCTCGCTCTTTACATTAAATCGTAAGTTTTGTTCCAATTCTTTAAGAATGACCCCTGAATCAAATAGGCCGTAGAATAAATAGTTGAAATCACTAAAAATATTTTGCATAAAGAGCGAGGTATTTATCTCCTCCTAAATACCTCGCTCTTTATGCTAAAGTATTTTTAGAACCATTCATATGCGTAATAATCTCTGTTTGTTTTAAATTTCAATGCTATTCCTTACTTTCATTTGAAAAAACGTTTTCATGTTTATTTTTTCATTGTTTTTTTTTATAGTAATGCTAGAAAATCCTGCGCCCTTTTCGTTGAATTTTTTTCCCCCATGGCATATTTCTCCAAGGAAAGATCCTCCCACATAGCCCCCTCCCTCAACCCTACCCCCAAAACCAAAAAAATCCCCCTGAAAACGTCTGTACACTTCCCAATAACCATTATTATATGTAAACACTGGTTGAAGTTTGTAACTTGCAACCCCTTCCCCAGGGACTGTGGGGGAGTAAGTCATCCCCAAAACATAGTTATTAAGATTTTCGACTATGGCAAACAAAATGGCTATCTCAAAATTTTGATCCGTTGACTTTGGAAAAAAAATGAGCGTGGGAGGGGGCCTAGATGCCCTCCAATTTTTTTGGTCACTTAAAAAGGGCACTAGAACTTTTCATTTCCGTTAGAATGAGCCCTCTTGCGACATTCTAGGACCACTTGGTCGATACGATCACCCCTGGGGAAAAAAAAAACAAAACAAAAAAAAAAACAAATAAACACCCACCCGTGATTTGTCTTTTGGCAAAAAATGCAAAATTCCACATTTTTGTAGATAGGAGCTTGAAACGTCTACAGTAGGGTTCGCTGATACGCTGAATCTGATGGTGTCATTTTCGTTAAGATCCTACGACTTTTAGGGGGTGTTTCCCCCTATTTTCCTAAATAAGGCAAATTTTTCTCAGGCTCGTAACTTTTGATGGCTATGACTAAACTTGATGAAACTTATTTATTTAAAATCAGCATGAAAATGCAGTTCTTTTGATGTAGCTATTTATATCAAAATTCAATTTTTTAGAGTTTTGGTTACTATTGAGCCGGGTTGCTCCTTACTACAGTTCCCTACCACGAACTGTTTGATAATGACCAAATAATGACCACATAGTTCGTTACCACGAACTGTTTGATTCGTTACCACGAACTGTTTGATAGTAAAAGATAGGTTGTAGTAGCTAGGGCACGTCCTTTTTGGCCAATTGGCCAAACAATTGGCCTTTTTGTCCCTATTGGCCATATTTTGGAACTTTCTGAATTCAGTTCATTCACCCTTCTTGAATACTAGGATAATAATAGGTTTTCTTACCAATCCTGGAGGAATGATCCATGTGTCTAAGATACTTCGAAATTATCCTGAAGTTTTGTAGCTGAGTTTTGGGCTGTTACGAGGATATCTGTTGGGATCGAGTCCATTCCTAGGGATTTGTGATCTATCAGTTTCTTGATGACTGCCAGTGGTGTCATTCCAGGAGAGACAATGTAGGGGAGTTACCCCCCCTACCTTTCTAGAAAGGTAAAAAGAGAAAGGTATAGTTACTCCCCCCTATAGTTTTGAGAGCTTTTTATATAGCCCATGCCCCTTGACTATCTGAATATGGAGCCCTCTTTCCCCCAGTAAATATGCTGGAGCTACACACCTGATGACTGCCTGGATTTCTTCCAAAGCTTATGGTTATCATAGACAACATCATAGTGGCACGCTGACTAGTTTTGTCTTCCTTAGCGAACCGATGAGGAGAGTTATTGCTATTTCCATAAATATTATTGATAACGAGAGTTTGCGATTGGAGGATAGCGCTGTAAATATTGTAAAAATAAATAAATTTGAAAATGAGACATCTATCTTTTAGTAATACCGTCCTTTCGTTCAAGAAGGGGATTACCATTGCTACTTATCATAGTTTTAGGATTTTTTTTTTTTAAGAGACCTCTTTGGGACGTTGGTAGTTTCCTCAAATGTGAGTGGCGTGCAACCTGCTCAATATCTGCTGCAGTTGGAACCCAGTATCTCTGTGCAGCACTGTCAATCTGTTTTGCGGCATTATTTTCCGAGGTTCTTGAAGTCTGACGACGCCCTATTGGTACCCAGTTGCTACTTTTTCTGTGTCAGTTTAATGTTCTCATCATAATTTTTTTGGTATTTTGATCTTCTACTCCGAAGGATCTTTTAGGCTACTTGTTTTTTTTATATTCTCTTTGGTTGACTTCCATCCGTCCTCAATATTCCTTGCTAACCCAGCACCAGGATGCAAAACCAATTAGAAGGCTCTAAGCATAATTGCTCTAGTATTTGTTTGTCTTTGAGGTGCCATACATTGAACCTTTGAAGGGGAGGGGGAGAATAGTTTTTTTTCACTCTGCTAGTTTATGAGTTGGGACAAAATTCACTACGAAGCTCTCCAATCCGTTTTGGAGTCAGTTTGAGTGCCTTTGAAGACTACGATTCATGATAGGGCTTATTCAACGCCCATATATTGAAATGTAGTTGATTTGAGGTCGTTTATTTTCCTCTCTGGATATCGAGGTAATGCTGAGACTTGATTCGTGCCTAAATAGAGTATTGGCCTTGACTAAATTGTGCAAACTCTACGATTATTCTCTCTCACTCACATCTATTGTTGAATTCAACGATAGATCTGCCTAAAACTTTTTCATTGTTGGACTCAAGGCTATCAACACAAATGTAGGCGTTGAAATCGTCTGCAAGGATTAGAGGAGAGCAGGGAAAATATTCTGCACCTGCTTGACCCGACCTATTGCCTGAACCAGAATTATAGAGATAAAACGGATCCTGTCCAACAGTTTCAGAAATTGTTTTTGAAATACTATTAGATAAGATTGGATTAAAATATACCGCTTATTCATATTTATGTTTTATTAAAAGTAAATATTAAAACACCGCAGCAAAATAATACATTTTTGCATTTAGTTTCATCGCTTTACGTCATGTGAACGTCAATGTGCACATATCAAGCTCCTAGCCTCTAAACCTCGTTCGTAGAGAAATGTCAATCTTTCAGGGAAAAGGAAAGATCTAATGTAAGACTTTTTATTGGTGATGAATATAAATAAGGCACGAAGAAAAGATATCTTCTTTTCCGTACATATGTCAATTCAAAGCCTAATAGAAAAAGTTATTTTCAATAATTTTCACGCAGCATGTTTAATGCATGCATATTACAGTCCTAGTGTGTACAAATCGTATACAGACAATTTAAAATTTTTAGGAACTGAAAATAGAAAAATTTCGTATTTTTGTACTGACCATGAATATAAATGAGGCATGGACAAACGGCATTTTTTTTTTATAAATGTATTAACTCAAAGTCGGATAAAAAGATGCAGGTGATATGTAAAAATTTAACAAGGTATACATTGGATAAATACGGATTATCCCTTTTGCTTGATGTCGTCAATAATCTTTTATTGGACCTTGACCTGATCTGCGGTTGAAAAGCTAAGACCCATGCTTTTTTTTACACTGATCAATGGTGGTCTGACTAAATGATTCAGAGTTGTTCTTTGGACTCATCAAATGATGATGGCGCGAATGATGATATCTTAATGGTAAACTATATAGATAAATACAAAAAAAAATAGGATAGTCTAATTGGTCAAAAATATCCTGTAGGTAAGTCAACTAGCCTAACTGATAATTCAGGGTGTTTAATTTTGATCAACTTTAATCATAAGCCTGTTAATTGCAGAGCTTATGATTTTTTGTCGTTTAATTTTCTTTTCAATTCTTTTTTGGAAACAAGATGTCAGGGTTATATTCTTGAATAGTTTTAATCATTTAGTCACTGTTTGTTTTTACACACTGTGTTGCCAATTCATAGCAGTGTCTATCTTTTTTTTTACAAAAAGTCGTGAAACATAATGCTTATTACATAATGCTATATAATCATAATACATAACGAATACGTAAAATATTTCTCTTATTTTCTGCCGATTTTTCACAAACAGTCTTAATTCTTAAATTTGGTGCCTGCTAAGTATAAAAATACATGCCATCAATAACCATTTTTTTTTCATTAAGAATAAAGCTACTGGATTTTCTGAGTTTTCTTCGTATGGCTGTGCAACATTTTACTTAACAGATTTAGAGAACCAAATTTCATATTTAGTGTCCATGAGTGGTGAGGGGGTCTTAGATACAACCAGCACGCCCAAGTATCTGTACTCAAATGGCCACGAATTTCCTTAAGGGAATTCACTAAGATCCAGGCACTATTGTTTACTTAGGTAAATTCAAAAGACTTTGTCAATGACGTAGTTTTGTGGATCGACGACACTTATTTTGGTAGGGCTTCATTGCAAAAAGCCTCATGGATACAAAAAAACAACCTTTTTTTGTATGAAAAGTCTGTCTGAATTCTATTGATTTATTTTTGTTGAGTATATACCAAATTTGTTCGCATTATTACTCAAGAGTATGTCAAAAAGGATAAATGAAGACTAAACAGATTAAAGACCTGGAGTAAGCAATGTTAAGAGTATTGCACGCAAATATTTGCCGCGCAATATTTTTTTTTGAGTATTCGCAATTGAATATTATTTTGAGTATTCGCAAATAAAATCGAGAAAAATCATACTTTTCATAACTCTTTCCAAAATGTTTTGAAACTTTTGCCACCTTTATAGAAAATACTTTTTTTCAAATTATTTATATTCTATTTCATAGACATTTTTACCCTTTCATAGACATTTTACCTTAATCTGATTCTTTATTTAATGCAATCAAATAGTCAAATTCAATATAATCATTTGGAATCTAAGACCTTCCTTAGGCCAAGCCAAAAAGGATTTTTTTTCCGTTTTGTCTCTCTCAAGCTCAAAACTAACTGTTTATAGGTCAGTCACATGTTTGGGGCACCATTGCTTGGAGCATCAAATACAAGTGGAGGAAGAAGAAGGTCCCACAAATGTACACTCAAAGAGTGTGTGAAGATGTCCAGTGAGTTAATAACCTTCTCCCAGAAATGGATTAAATTGCATGGTGATGTAAAACACCATTGAGGGGAGATCCTCTATAGGAGTACAGCTACGACTGGGTGTAAGATCCAGATCTGTGGACAGCAGCCTCTGCAAAGGGCTGGCTCAACCCTTTTGGGGTACCCGCAAGACAAGGGATCTCGCTGTCAATTCTATTCCCACTTCAGGAGTGGTACCCCTCGAGAAAATTATAGCCTAGTAAAAGACAGAGTTCGCAAAGTATTTTGATTAATAGATATTTATTTTAGGTCTGCTCTGTTTTGGCGGACTTTTTCAGGCTAAAAATTCTCTTCATAGCTAATTCATCTACTATCGGTTGCATCTTCATATCATAGAATTTGCAGGCATGAATATAATAATGAGTTGGAGGTAATAAGCTTGAGACTGTCTGTGCAAAATTTTGCCTCTTGTTGAAAGGAGAGCATTGCCAAATGCTGAAAAGTATGTTGTGACCATGAAGGCCCCACTATGGCACAAAGCCTCTATTCTACTCAAGGTCCCTGGAGCTTCTTACAGTCCGGTTCTAAGGAGGCTGAAGCGCTTTGGCGTACGCTTAGGAAGATGTTTTGGTTCCCATACTGCACTAGTATCCGGGACTAGGGCTTTTTCTGGGACCAAAATAATTTCAATAATTTAATTTGAAAATTGGAACTTGGAAGGTTACAACGTAAAAAATGACTATCGCATCGGTATTTTGACTGACGGATTCAGACGTTTCAAACTTGACTTAATAGGAATTTCAGAAACTCAGATTCTTGGGGTAGGTAGCAAGAAATTTGGTGGTATATATCTTGTTTACTCAGGCAGAAAGGATGGGGTACATAGACGGGGAGTAGGCCTCATTATGACTAAGGAAGATGCTAAGTTTTGTTTTGGCCCGGAGGGAATTAATAATGGAATATTAATTGTTCATTTTATGACTAAAATGTTCAGGATATCAGTTATAGTAGTATATGCCCCTATGGAACAGATTGACTGATATACTAGTGACTGAGATGAATTTTACTTACAGTTACAGAAGCAAATAGCCATGGTCCCTGGTAGAATATAGTGGTTTTATTAGAATATTTTATCGCCCAGATCGGTAGAAATAGGAATTTATGGTATCGTAATCCAGGTAAATTTTCTGCAGGAAAATAAAAAAGCAATGGCTACATACTGTTGCAATTTTGTAGATATATTAATCTAGTTATAACCAATACTGTGTTTGATCATCTAATAACCCATAAATTAAGAGGGTATTCGCCTGATGGTAAGATAGCAAATCATATTGTTTCTTTTATAGTAAACCGAAGACAGACAAGATCAATACAAGATATTTGGGTATATAGGAGTGCCGTTAATAAAATTAAAAATAAAGACTACCATTTAGTAGTGTCTAGGATAATTTTAAAGCGGTAATTTCTTAAGGGCAATTACATCCCAGAAATTGTTGATGCTGATAGGTTGAATACTACCATCTAGTAGTTTCTACGGTTATTTTAAAGCTGGAATTTCTGAAGGGCAATTACATCCCAGAAATTTGTGATCCTGATAAATTTCAGGAACAGCCGAATGCTAAACTGGAGACTTTGGAAATTTGACATTGTGGAAGAAGGATGGAATAAATTTCAGAATCTAATTTTTAAATTTTCTAAAGGTGTCTTGGAAAAGACAAGTTAGGACCGCATCTAGAAATATTAGCGGAACAATTTTATGTTCAATTGAGAGGAGAATGGACCTAGACAAGAATTATTTAACCAGCCGAACACAAAACTGGAGAATTGAAAATTTGACATTGTCGAATATGGATGGAATAAATTTCAGAATTTAATTTGTAAAGTTGCTAAGGGTTTCTTGGAAAAAAAAATTAGGACCACATCTAAAAATATTAGCAGAACAATTTTATGTTCAATTGAGAGGAGAATGGACCTGGACAAGAATTATTTGAGTGACAGATCATCTGAAAATAAAAGGAATGTAAAGAAAGTGGAGAAGGCTATAAAATATTAATTACAGGGATATGAAATGGAGGCGCTGAATAAAATTATCAAGAGTATGGAAGATGCAGCTAGACGGCATAATAGTAAAATATTGCACCAGCATGTTAATAAATGGAGTGGGAGTAGTCAATCTGGACTCGTCCCAATTAAAGATAGGAAGGGGCCAAAATTAATGATAAGAAAAGGGTTAAAGAGAGATGGGGAGAACATTTTGAAAATGTGCTTAACTGAGATAAATTTGCAGGAAAAGATACAAAGCAACATGAAAAAAGCTTGTGGTACCCTGGACGTAAAGGAAGATTTATTTTTGTAAGGAAGAATTAGCGAGAGTACTAAAAGAATTAAAAATAGCAAAGCCCCAGGTGCTGATAGTGTGGTGAATGAGTTTCTTTAATATGGTGGCTCTGAGGTTCGACATAAGCTACTGAAGATTACAAATATGATGTTTGAAAACGGGAAGTACCTAGAGATGTTAGAATAACCTTAATCAAACAAATGTATAAAAAAGGTGATAAGATTGAGCGTGTTAATTATTGAGACAATAGTATAGTCTCTGTGGATAGTAAATTACTTAGGAATATGTAATTTTTTAGACTCAGAGAGGCTTTAGACAAAGTTTCAAGAGAACGCTGTAAGGTTTTAGAAAAGGTGTCGACCAAATTTTCACTCTTAGTCTAATGATTGAGAAGCATTCGAGTTATCAAACACCTTTGGTCCTCAGTTTTATAGATTATTAGTAAGTGTTTGATTCTGTTGATAGAAGAGCTTCAGCAAAGGTTTTTATCATCGTATGGTATACCATTCAAATACATTAAAGTAATTAGTGCTATATACGAGAATAATATTGATGGGGTTAAGGTAGGAAATGAGGTCAGTAGCTAGTTTCTTATTAAATCAGGAGTTAAGCAAGGTTGGGTTTTATCGCCCTTTATATGGATCATTTTGGTGGATTTTGTCTTAAGAAGCACATGGAAGGTAATAGTAGAAAATGGAATCAAATGGGGAAGAAAAACGTTCCTGGACTTAGATTATGCTGACTATTTATGCACACTGGATGGAAGTGTTAGAAAAAAATGATTTTTTAGAAATTTCGAGAATTCAGGGTGCTCGAAGAGATTCGAATATATAGGTTTTTTGTTTTTCAGTTCCATATGTGCATAAGAATGAGTTCAGCGTTACCTCTGTATAGATGCCATAGCTCTGCTATGATGTTGACAACCTTTGGTCTGGTGGGTTTGGTCACGGAGCAGATCTACCATCCACCATAAGTAAATTGACTATTTCTTTTGGTGACCATCTTTGGATGAGCTGAAACGGATGGTTGCTGGCGTAACTGCTGATGTTATTGGATTATGTGAAACTTTCCTGGACACAAATAAGAATATCCGTTTAGATATTCTAGGATAAGGGATGAAGAGGCCGAAGAGGAAACAGATTGTGAGAGGTGGCCTTGCCCTTTATATTGCTGATTGACTTGCATATAATATTCGAAGTGATTTCATCAGAAATGAGGAAGGCATCTTTAAATCCCTTTTTATTAAGATTTAATAAGTGCGTAAGTATTTAGCTGTGTGTTTGGGTTATAGGTTCCCCAGTGGATCCATTCCTTCGTTTATGAAAATTCTGGAAGAGGTTTTTGAAGTATCCCTGTGAATTAATCCTTATGGGTGATTTCAACCTTAACCTGCTGGATCAAAATTCTGCTTCAGCTATAGATCTTTTGTCGGTGATGCTCTCTTCGGGAACTCTACCTTCAGTTTATATACCAGCCCAAGTTGCTAACATGCATGCGTCTCTTATTGATAATATTTTTTCATCACTAGATGCCTTAGATAATTCCCTGCAGATTAGTGATATTTCAGATCATTTTTTCCCTATTTCCCAACATAAGAGTGCTGATCAAACGCAGCGTGTAGCATCACCGTCTAATCTCCCATTTTTGTTATGGTGATACTGAGCTAAGTCTACTTATTTCTCATCTGATTGATCAGCCGTAGGATAGTTTAAATTTGAATGAGATTTTAACTGCTCTTTTAATTTCTTTTATGATTCAGTGAAAAATAGAATCCTGGAAGTTTGTAATCAGGGTCCAGCACCCAAAACTTTGAAAAGAATAGCATCCCTGAATCCATGGATGACTTCAGGTTTCCATAAAAGCTGGAAAAGGAAAAATTATTTGTGGAAGCTTTACAAGGCTTCATCATATGTAGCTTCATCACGAACGATTCAAGGCCTATTGGATTATATTTAATTCTCTGCGTCAGAAGGCTAAGTCTCAGTATTGTTATAGGACATTTTTTTAGTGTGAAAAGGATGTTATGAAGACATGGTATTTAATTAATTCGGTTCTTAGACCTGCTTCCCTCTGACTTCACTTCCATAAATGCTAATAATCGATGGTAATGCCGTTCAAGGAGAAGAAGACGTTCAGCTAGAGCTTACCTCTTATTTTTCTAATATAGGGAAAACAACTGCTTCCTCTGCAAGCTCTGCAACTTTTCGTTGCGATTTCAGAGCCTATCTGGGACCCTCATGTTTAAACTCAATGGTCTTGACCTCTGCTTTTGAATTTGAGCTAGCTCGTATACTGAATACTCTTAAAGGATCATCGTCTTCAGGCCGGAAAAAATTCCTACAAGAGTTATCCGTGCCATTCTGCCAGATATTGTGTCACCATTGACTGAGCTTATCAATCTGTCTTTCGAGAAAGGATTTTCCCCTGAATCGCTCAAGCGAGCTAATGTTATCGTGCTGTATAAAAGTGGTTCTTGGAGTGATCCTGCTAATTGTTGGCCAATTTCTTTTCTATCTCTTTTCCACAAAATTCCTGAGAAGGCTATGCTATCCAGGCTTCTTAGTTTTCTGGATGGAAAAGAATTTTGCTTGATTTCCAGTTTGGATTCTGAGCGAATTACTCTACAGAGCATGCTTGCGCAGCTTTCTTGAATTTCATTCATTCGGCAATAGATTCTGGTCATATCCCGGCAGGTTTATTTTCGGATGTTTGTAAATCTTTCCATTCCCTGACTCATCGGATTCTTCCTTAAAAACTATCGAATATTGTTATATGATCAAACGCTTTTTCTTGGTTTGATTCATATCTTTTTGGTATGCTTATTTCAATTGATCCGCTTTTCCGTAGCCCATTTGAAGTATATTATGGCGTCCCTCAAGGATCTGTTCATGGCCCCATTTCTTTTCTGTTTTTATTAATGATCTAATTTCGGCAGTAAGAAATACCAGGCCTCTGGCATGCTGCAAGCTGTGTCATGCTGATCTTCGATCGTGTTCCAATGCTACTTCCAATGAAAATTTTCTAGTTTCTTTTGCTGATGACACCACCCTTGGGACCCTTTGGAGGACCGAATTTGGCATCAAGTCTAACCTTGTGGCAATATTCGAGAGAGTTATTTCATGGTTTAATGCGAATTACTTGGCCTTGAATGTTGGTAAGTCAGATTTTCCTATTTTTCCTCGAAATGGTATAGCTTTCCCTCAGCTTACACACCTTCAGGTGTCACAAGGGTCCTTCTGTAGATCTTTTGAGTCGGGTGGTCCAGTTTCTTGATATCCTGCTTGATGAGACCCTTTCATTTAGAACCCATATAGCCATCATTAGGTTTAAGGTCCGAATGAACTTGGGTATCATTCGAAAACTTAGACACACATTTCCAGGATTTATTCTGAAGCTTTTTTTCTGCCTTGTCCAGTCATATGTTTCTTATTGCCCCATTGTATGGATGTCTACTTTTTCGTCTACACTGCGGTCACTTTCTGTCATGCATAATAAAGCACGGTGTCTGGTTATTGACACCAACCGTTCCTTACCAACGCCACTCTTAGGTCTACAGTCTATTAATATTATTAGTTATGCTTCTTTTGTCTTTCATCAACTTCACAGCAATCTTCCAAAATCTCTTCAAAAAAATCCTGTGTTTATTTCTGATTCGGCTCCATATAGGCTCTTTTCTTCAAATAATATCTCTATTCCACCTACCCTTAATATTCGATCAGATTTCAATCCCCTCATTAATTGTCAACAGGTCTGGAATTCACTACTTTCTTCAGTACAGAGATGTCACTTGTTTGAAACTTTTAAAGGGATTCTTAAGGATCATTTAGTAAAGAATCAAACAGAATGGCAGTTTGTTTTTGTGTTGTTTCCTTTGTTTTTTTCCTTCCCCTTTTCCTCTGAAGAGTTCATATCCCCTGAGTGTTTTTTCATGTTGTGCTTGTCCTTTCTGCGCTTTGACTCCCAGGCCTCAGGTATATTCTCTTTTTCATCTTACATATTATTTGGCTATTGTTCTTTTTTCGATTGTTGCTTATATTGTGTTTTTATTAATCCCCCTCGCATCCTTGGCCATAGAGCCTTTCCAGGGGTAATAAGAACATTATATTTTCATTTTGTATTTACTGGTGAATAGTTATCTGAACTATGAACCAAATCACTAAGGCTATGAATAAGTGAAAATAAAAAGAGGGCGTTGGGCAACAAAATGACTGAGGAGGTGGACAGCTTCACTAACCTTGGTAGTATTAATAGTAAAAACAGTGGGAACAGTGAAAATGTTAAAAGTAGGATAGACTAGGCTCAGGGTGTTTTTAACAGTTAAAAAAGGTCGGAGGAATGTAAAGATCAGTAGGCAAACAAAGTTTAGAATATTGGAAACTATAGTGATCAAAGGTGTCAAGTATAGATTTGAAGCATGGCCACTCCGAGTAGCAGATGAAGGTTTTCTAGATGTTTTCCAGATAAATTGTTTAAGGATTGTTTTGTTTATTTGGCTAACTGGCCGTATTTCAAACAGTAGGCTATATTAAAAGTGTCGTTCAATTCCAATTTCTAAAGCTATAATGAGAGAAAGTTTGAGATTACTAGGGCATGTTCAACGGATGAAGGATGATATATGTCCAAAGATTGTCTTTTACAGCAAACCGTCTAGGGCTATGGAGAAAGCATGTCGTCCTCAGTTGGAGTGGGAGAATGTCATAACGAAAGATCAGAAGCAAACGGTAACTTCCTGGGAGTGTGTAAAAAGGGTAGGCTTCAAATATATTGGCATTGAGGAGGATCGTGCTTATCTCTGTTGGCCTCAGGCTGCCGGGTGCTCTGGTGTATTATTAGTAGTAGTAGTTATTGGCTTACACAAGGTTTTGTCGCTCCTGTTATTGAGTACCCGACCGGGTAGTTCTTTTTTTCTCCAAACTATATTTCTTTAAGAACAGCAGGGAAGAAGAGTTCAGAATTTTAACTTTGTGAATATTGAATTTTGTTCATAGAAAACATATTTTACTATTGGATATGAGTGGTTTTACTCTGATTGATGTTATTGATATTAGCGGCAGTAAAATCAAGCCAAGAGTACCCAATGTTGAATTAGAAATTACAAGGGCTTGTCGACTGACCCTTGAATTGGATGATATTTTTGGAAGATGTGTGATACCATTGAGCAAGTTCAAGTCGAAGAAACAGTAATGTTAATCTAAAATAGATTAAATACATTGGTGAAATATATTGAAGCAAGAGTTTGAATCAGAATGTGAAAAAATACTGAAATAACTATGCTAATTTTCAATTTTTTAAAATAAAAAATTTTTGGAAATAAAAAAAAATTATTTTCCTTGTTATATATTTTATTTGGCTACTGCTCCTCTCTCTAGGAAACCAATAGGTGATGAGATGCTACTCGAAGTAGAACCTTCATTCTTTGCCCTTGTTAGCTAGTCTGTAATCAGCAGTGACAGTGTAAGGATTAACAATGAATGTATTTGAGAAACAAAAAATCCTATGGAATCGTGTGACTTTAGAAAAATGTTTGAATGTTGAATTTATTATTGCATAATGCATTTATATTCCAGGCCAAACGCATTTGCTCAATTTACTTACATACTAATCGAAACAAAACAAATTGATATTGTGGATTTGTTTTTGAACACTATCTGGAAATTTAATTTTTTCTATGCTGATTTAAGATTCTATCCAAAGGATTTTCAGTCTCTTTTTTATAAGAACAAAAATTAAGTCGACAATTTAAAAAATTCCATACAAAGATATTTGATTGATTTCGAAGTATGATGTCAGTCGACCACTCCTCCTTTTCTAGAATTAAAAAGAAAATTCCTTTTTTGATCACAAATTAGTTTCTATTTTGCAGTATGAGAATCAACAGTGAAAATATGTTTGACACATGTAAACTATGTTTGTATAGATTGGGCAGCTGGTTGTCATGTGAAAACTGTACTATTGTTTATTACTGTGACGGAAAGTTTAGATTATGCAATCCATGTAAAAGAATAGAGGATATGCAGTGCAAATTAAAAAATTGCGATTCCTGCCTTGAAGAGGTTTGTGACTCTCACAATAGATGTTTCCATTGCTCCAATTGTCACTATGGCAAATGTGATCAATCGAAAAATACTTACCCCAGTATGATTTGAAATACCCTTAACGTGATTTCAGTTTTTTTCTAGGAGACTTTCATTGTCCTAGTTTTAAATTGCTTTAAGAGGAAGAACTTGATCTGTGGTTCAATTGCTGGATTAAAAACACAATCTGGATTCTAGTTGACGCTGTGAAGACAATGGCTACTATCATTATAAATCTGCTGATTTGGTACAGAAAGTGATTCTTCATGTGAGAATACTGTGTGTAAGATTACTTCAAAAAAGCAAATGGAAACACGTGAACTTCGAAATATGAGCCAAAATAGTATAATTTACTTCACAAGAAAATATAAAAAATAAGTGAAATTACATTTTATTGTGCAAAATATGAACGTGACTTTTCCTGCCAAGATGAACACAAGTTGAACCCCAATGATATGCTACCACTAGACGTTGTTGATGATCACCTACACGTAGAATAAGAAACTGAAAAAAAAGAAGACAGAGACTTTTATTGTAAATACACTATTTACTAATGAACAGATTTACAAACATTTTAAAAATAGTTTATTCTTAGGGCACTAAAATCAATATTATGCAGATCGGAAAAGGTATTTAACACTATGAAGCTATTCAATTGAGAATTGTCTACATATATTTTGAAAAATCCATGTATGTGTAGCCTTGATATAGAAAAATTAAATATAGTAGTGTGTGTAAACCATATTTTTTGGTCGACAAATCTTGTACTCGCTCCTGATTTTGAATAATATCTTTCCCATTTTACTCAAGAAAGTTTTGATGTGAGAAATCTAGAATGCATATGGTAGGCAAAGAGGATTGAAAAATTCCATATTCATCTCTGTTTGAAAGATGAATAGCCAATTACATTTTTCACAAGTCATTCCAGTCTTTGCATTCTACAGGCTACTATTAACAATTGATATTACTATTGCTAGTGTTATGAGGGTGTTCAAGATAATCCGAGGGTATGCGATAGGTTTCACAAAAAGGCTTTTGCGTACCAAGGTGGATAGATTTGTGTTCGGACATTTACGAATTCAAGTTGAATACATTAATTGTTGGATTTGTATTCATTAAGCGAAGTTTAATTGAACACTGCCATCGGGAGTAATTTCCAAGTAGGTTTCAAATTGATTTAGTGAGATTAATCCTATACTATCCGCTAATGCCTTGGACATGGTACACTCTAAACCTAAAGTAACTGCTCAGACAATACTCATATCTTGAACGTCAGACAAATCCAATACGATGATACCGTGACTTTTTGTGAACGGTGTATCAGTTACACCATTTCTAAATAGTTCTAAATCTCGATTTTGGAATTATATTTTCTGATTGATATAGGTTCTTATAGGATTTATCAAATGATAAATTGTTGAGGACAATTATATTTACTTTACACCCAAGAGAGGAAAGTAAAAACATTTCAAATTTATGTAGCGAACTTGTCCATGATTCTATGAGAGGAGTACTTTTACAAATTCCAAAGTAAACTTAGAAGGTATTTCACCATTGATAAAGGAAGTAAATTCTCAGTGTAGGCACGTGAACCTCTGGTAATATATCGTTAATTGGTGATTGTATGAGGAAAGAGCAGTTTGATATTATTTCCACTGGCTCATAAATTTTCTGTTGTCAAAGTGACAAAACAAAAGTTTTTGTACAAGAAGTATTGCTGAATTTGGAGAGACTGTTGCATCAGAAGCATCGGCAAGAAATTTCTGCAAAATCGAATGGTGCAAGTTGTAACTTTATATTAATTTTAACATATGGAGACAACCATTGCGTATATTAAATATTTCATAATTTATAAATAATTTCTTAGACCACACTCATTTTCCATTTACACAAAATTGAGCGAGACAAAATGGGTTTCAATTTCAAAACAGCTGGGAACATAAAATAAAAACAAAACGAGACATTAACTGAAAAAATTACGAATATATATGTCCCAAGTCTGGGAGCCTTTTTCACCTGGACAAAAGCGGAAAAACGAAAAAACAAAAAAAAAACAACAGTTGTTTTTACAGAATAACACAAAAACGAAAACTAGACACATGAAGAAAATAAATAAATAAGAACAACTCACATTTTAAACAAACTTCCAGCACTAATGTTACAGCAAAGAATAAAACCAAAGTGAATGTCTATAGTGAAACCATGGATCAATCTCCTTTCAACGTTCAGTGTATAAATGAGAATATAATTAAAGTGAAGGCTATATTTCCTTGAGCCGACAAAACAAATCACCAAACTTCAGGTCCATCACCGCTAACTAAGTCTCAGAGGCTAATAAATAAATTTATAAATTATATATTAAATAGACTTTTCGGTTGTTTAGCGGCGTTCTGTTAAAACTCATTATTCTGGCTTCATTTTTCATAATTTACTTTCCCAACTCACTTTAAATCACTAGTTGTCACTTGTCAAAGTATATTGGTAGAGTCAGTGCCCGTTTAGTATTCATATCCAAGGCTAAGCTCCTCAATTGCTTATAGGAATTTGGAATCATCAGCATGAATCTTATGTAACTTGTATAGTTTGATAGATTGTTGCTAGTCCTCACCTACGTCCCTTTTATGTACACAATAATTCGTCTAGACAAATTATGTAGCATACAATTTTCTTAAGATAGCCCCCTGGCAGCAGAATAACTATGCTTGCTGGATTTTTTTACTGTCACATGCAAATCTATGAATATGGAGAAAAAATCTATGAAATAGTTTCACTGGAACAATTTTGAAAACGAATTTTTCCAGAGTATGATTCTTGCGGGTAGAATTGTTCATAGTAACTATGTTTCACACTCGAACAAATGTTTTTGCTTTGGAAAGATTCAATCATGAGGTCATCGAGGGATGGTATTTCTTGTGCAGTAGCTGTAGCATTTCAGTCTTTGACAAGAGTTCTGACCTGAATAGAGAGTAATGAGTGATGAAGTGTCTCTTGACTAATTTAAACCTTTTCCACTTTGTTGCAATTTCAATCAATCGCCGAGGGATCTTGATCTGGACCTTGAATTTTCTGAAAAACTTTCTTTGAAATCTGTGCAGAGGAGCCTTAATCGTTTTGGGCGATTGGAGCCCCAATTACCCCAATATGTTGTTTTGTCAGGGGTAGTGCAGAGCAAAACAACTTAGCAAACCAATTGCCAAGACCATGGCCCGACAATGAGAAACGATGTGTGTAATGGTTAATTCCAGGACCCTTTTTTGGTTGTCAAAGAGCAGCAACATAGTAATCAATATCATGACAAAAGAATGTATCTTTTCTTTTAGCCATTTTGTTGTTGAATGGGGCGAAATATAAATGTTATCACAGCTAAACCGCTTGCTATTGCCAAGGGTTTCAGAAAATTCTACTCTTAGTGTTAACTGAAAAAATTCAAAACATGAAGTTTTTACAGGAATATATTGAACGTACTTTATATTGTAGTAATGAATTTGATCGTGAATGGTTTTCCTTCAGCAGCACGCAGGGGGTGGACATTACTATTAGCGACTGTCGATGTCTCGATAAAGGATGTATACAGAAATTTACAACTGCCCAATGAGAAAATACGTACAAACTGGAATACACAATTCTTAAAAGTAGAGATTCTTCTGTTAATTGCATGACAAAAATCATTCATACTGTCAAATTCTTTTTATAGTAGTATTAAAAAGGGTACTCAACAGAGTTAAATGATTCTATTCATTTTTTGGTAAGGAGTGGCCGATAGTAGTATATTAATTTTGGGTTCTGCCCTACCTATCTCACCTCATTCAATTTACATCATTTTAAGTCCATTTTAAATCATTTAAAAATCAAATATTGCACATTTTTAACATTTTTCATCCCTGAATTCAAAATGAAAGCAGGTCCTTGGAAATCAAATTTGATCACATTTTTACACTTTTTCACAATGTAAACACGAGTTCTTGGCCCCACCCAGATAACCTTATCCATTTATCACATTTTTAATTGAATTCACTCCATTTTAAATGAAAACTTCTAACATTTTACAATTTCCCATCCCTAGGCTTAAGGTCAAACCAGGCCTTGCGCAATAAGAATTTGATGAATATATTAAACAAGAGTTTAATCATATTCCATTTTTCCTATACCACTTTTAAAATGTAATAGTTTAAATATGACTTGATGTTTAGCAGATAGTTCAATATCAATATCTAGATAATATATGTTATCTTTATTTCTTTTTTCAATAACCTTTAAAATCATACCTTCATGTATTTTTTTTTAATTTATTTTCAAGATCAACTGCTTTAGACTGAAAACGCTTAGGTGCAAATAGACCAACCATTTCTCTTTTAAAATCAATAATGATAACGATTTTTCTCCATATTTAGTTGTAAAACATTTCATTCCTTCAATCGTGGAAATCATTCCAATGTTTAAATCTTCTTTCTTAATAGTTAGTTTATATTTATTTTCCTTTTTCATTTCACTTAGAAGTTTCTCCATTTGCTATTAAATAATTTTAAGGTTGTCCCAGGTAGAAATATGGTATTTTTTTAGGATATTTTAATGCCCAGATCGGTAGAAATAGGAATGTATAGTACCATGACCCAGGTAAATTTGGTGCATGAAAATAAAAAAGCAATGGCTACAGACTGTTGCAACTTTGTAGGTATATTAACCTAGTTATAAACAATGAGGTGTTTGATTATCAAATAGCCCTTAAAATAACAAGGTTTTCACGTGATGGTATGACAAGTAGTTCTGAGAATCGACGACACTTGTTTTGCTAAGGCTAATGCAAGAGTTTATTTTGATTGCAAAAAGCCTCATGGATACCAAAAAGCAACCATATTTCTGTATTAAAAGCCTGGCTTAATTCTATTGGTTTATTTTTGCGGCGTATATACCTAAATCTTTCCAATTATTACTCAAGAGTATGTCGAAAAGGAAAAATGATGACTAAACAAATTTGAGACTTGGAGCAAGCAATATTGAGAATACTGAGTGGAAATATTTGCTGCGCAATATTTGTTTTGATTATTTGCTTCTCTGGAATAAGTGTTTTAAGTGATGAAAATTCAACGGAAATCATAATTTTCATAACTCTTTCCAAAATGTTTCAAAACATTTGCCACTTTATGGAAAATACTTTTTTTTCAAATTATTTACATTCTTTTTTATAGACATTTTTACCCTTTCAAAGATACCCTTTGTTCTCAACTACAGAGCCTGTTGTATCTAAAACCCTCTAACTACTTGTAGACACTCAAAATGAAATTTATTTCTTTAGATCGGTTAAGCGTACTTAAAACCAATACAAGATACTAGGGTATATAGGAATGCCATTATTAATGTTAAAAGTAAAGACTACCATATTGTAGTGTCTAGGGTAAATTTGAAGCTGGAATTTCTGAAGGGTAACTACCTCCCAGGAATTTAAGATGCTGATAGATTCCAGGATGAGAAATTGAGAGTTTCTTTGCAGGAGCAGTTGAGTAGTAAACAGGAGAGCTGAAAATGTGACAATGTGGAAGATGAATAGAATAGCTTTACGAAAATAATTTGTGAAGTTGCTGATGGTCTATTGGGAAAAAAAGTTAGGACTGCAACTAGAAATATTAGTAGAAAAGCTTTCTGTTACATTGAGAGGAGAACGGGCTTGGACAAGAACTATTTGATTAATAGATCTTATGAAAACAAAAGAAATAAAAAGAAAACTGAGAAGCCTTTAAAATATGAATTAAGGAGATATGAAGTGGAGGTCTTGGATAAAATTACCAAGGATCTGGAGGATGCAGCAAGATGGCATAATAGTAAAATATTGCACTGGCCTATTAATAAATTGAGTGGGAGTAGTCAATCTGAACTTCTCCCAATTAAAGACAGGAAGGGAGCCAAAATTAGTGATAAAAAAAGAGTTTAAGAGAGATGGGCAAAACATATTGAAAATGTCCTAAACCGAGATAGAGTTGCAGGAAAAGATATAAAGGATAATGACAAAAAGCTTGTGATACCTTGGATGTAAAGGAAGATATGTTTTTTTAAGGAAGAACTAGCGATGGTACTAAAAAGATTAAGAAATAATAGAAATAAAATCATATCGGGATAAGTATTTTTTCCATTGATGAAATTTACGATAGTGACAATTGGAGCATTTGAAACCTCTATTTTCAGAGTCACAAACCACTTCCTATTGGCAGGAATTCCTATTGGCAGGAATTTTCAGATTCCTGAAAAGCTCAAATATCATTTGCAATTTGCAATATTGCAAAATTTGTGGAAGGAGTGGTAGTATATACTTTAGAAGAGGCTTGTTTGATTGGACACCAAATGTCCTTGCAGCCCCTATGGCAAGGATTGTAAATTATCCTATTTGTTCCTTTTTAAAATGTGGGATTTATCATCAGGAAAGGCAGGAATGTTTGACCATGGTTGCTTCCAAAAAGACCAAGAGCATTGAGGTGAAATAACGTGGAATCTTGAGGAGTGTAGTGAGCTAAAGAAAACGATACTATCAGCGTATCGTTCAGAGTCACAAACCACTTCAAGGCAGGAATTACAATTTTTAATTTGCACTGTATATCCTCTATGCTGTTTACATGGATTGGATGATCTACACTTTTCGTCACAGTCATCAAAATAGTACAGTTTTCATATGACGGCCAACTGCCCAATGCATCCAAACATAGTGTGCATTTGTCGAATACTTTTTTCACTGTCAACTCAAACACTGCCAATTAGAAACATGGTTAGGCCAACTGGCATGCCAAAATGACATGGATAGGCCAACTCTGTCCACCCTTAAGGCATTCTCAGATAGTGCGGCCCCTGTGCACTATGCATGCTTCGCAATGTACAGAAAATTGCTTATTTGCCGGAAGTAGACCATGTAATTTACTTTGTGGCTGTGGTGAAAAGTGTTTGAATGCTTTATTTTATGCTATTTATTAATTTTTTTGAAAAACTTTCTTTAAAATCTGTGCAGAGGAGCCCCAATCGTTTTGGGCGATTGGAGCCCCAATTGCCCCAATATGTTGTTTTGTCAGGGGTAGTACAGAGAAAAACAACTGAGCAAACCAATTGCCAAGACCATGGCCCAACAATGAGAAATGATGTGTTTTAATTCCAGGACCCTTTTTTGGTTGTCAAAGAGCAGTAACATAGTAATCAATATCATGGCAAAAGAATGTATCTTTTCTTTTAGCCATTTTGTTATCGAATGGGGCGAAATATAAATGTTATCAGAGCTAAACCGCTTGCTATTGCCAAGGGTCTTAGTAAATTCTACTCTTAGTGTTACTGAAAAAAATTCAAAACATGAATTTTTTACAGGAATATATTGAACATACTTTATATTGTAGTAATGAATTTGATCGTGAATGGTTTTCCTTCAGCAACACGCAGGAGGTGGACATTACTATTACCGACTCTTGATGTCTCGATAAAGGATGTATACAGAAATTTACAACTGCCCAATGAGAAAATACGTACAAACTGGAATACATAATTCTTAAAAGTAGAGATTCTTCTGTTGATTGCATGACAAAAATCATTCATACTGTCAAATTCTTTTTATAGTAGTATTAAAAAGGGTACTCAAAAGAGATAAATGATTCTATTCATTTTTGGTAAGGAGTGGCAGAGAGTAGTATATTAATTTTTGGTTCTGCCTTACCTATATCACCTCATTCAATTAACATCATTTTAAGTCCATTTTAAATCATTTTAAAATCAAATATTGCACATTTTTAGCATTTTTCATCCCTGAATTCAAAATGAAAAACAGGTCCTTGGAAATCAAATTTGATCACATTTTTACACTTTTTCACAATGTAAACACGAGTTCTTGGCCCCACCCAGATAACCTTATCCATTTATGCCATTTTTAATTGAATTCACTCCATTTTAAATGAAAACTTCTAACGTTTTTACAATTTCCCATCCCTAGGTTTAAGGTCAAACCAGGCCTTGCACAATAAGAATTTGATGAATATATTATACAAGAGTTTAATCATATTCCATTTTTCCTATACCACTTTTAAAATATAATAGTTTAAATATGACTTGATGTTTAGCAGATAGTTCAATATCAATATCTAAATACTATATGTTATCTTTTTTTTCAATAACCTTTAAAATCATACCTTCATGTAATTTTTTTAATTTATTTCCAAGATCAACTGCTTTAGACTGAAAACGCTTAGGTGCAAATAGATCAACCATTTCTCCTTTAAAATTAATAATGATAACAATTTTTCTCCATATTTGGTTGTAAAACATTTCATTCCTTCAATCGTGGAAATCATTCCAATGTTTAAATCTTCTTTCTTAATAGTTAGTTTATATTTATTTTCCATTTTCATTTCACTTAGAAGTTTCTCCATTTGCTATTAAATAATTTTAAGGTGGTCTCAGGTAGAAATATGGTATTTTTTAGGATATTTTAATGCCCAGATCGGTAGAAATAGGAATGTATAGTACCATAACCCAGGTAAATTTGGTGTAGGACAATAAAAAAGCAATGGCTACAGACTGTTGCAAATTTTTTGGTATATTAACCTAGTTATAACCAATGAGGTGTTTGATTATCAAATAGCCCTTAAAATAACAAGGTTTTCACGTGATGGTATGACAAGTAGTTCTGAGAATCGACGGCACTTGTTTTGCTAAGGCTAATGCAAGAGTTTATTTTGATTGCAAAAAGCCTCATGGATACCAAAAAGCGACTATATTTCTGTATTAAAAGCCTGTCTTAATTCTATTGGTTTATTTTTGCGCCGTATATACCTAAATCTTTCCAATTATTGCTCAAGAGTATGTCAAAAAGGATAAATAACGACTAAACAAATTTGAGACTTGGAGCAAGCAATGTTGAGAATACTGGCGGGTCCTTAATCAGTGCAGAAGAAGTGAGTGAATTCTTCACCAAGATCTGTACTACCTATCCAACTATTACGGCTCATGAAAAGTCCACCATACTTGAAAAATGTGAGCCTGAGAACAACATAATAGTCAGTGAGTTTGATGTTTACACGGAATTACGGAAGATCAAACCGAATACATCTTAATACCCTGGTGAATTACCTGCCAAACTGCTACGTGAATATGCAGCCTTCATAGCATTACCACTGTCCAGCATCATTAACGAGTGTTTTGCTTCTGGCTTTTTCCCGTCACAGTGGAAAAGGGCCTATATTAGAATTATTCCAAAAAAGCGCGCCCCTAGTGCATGCGACGATCTCCACCCGATCTCACTTACACCTTGTTTGGCGAAAGTAACTGAGGCCTTTATACTCAAGTTTCTTCTTAAACAAATTCATGGGCGTATTGATAAATTACAGTACGGTGGACTCCCCAAGTGTAGTACTACAATCTACCTAGTACGGATGTTTGACTGCGTCCTCCAATGGATTGAAAAAGGTAGCTGTTTCGTCGACATTTGCGCAGTGGATTTCCGAAAGGCCTTTGACCTAATCCGCCACCGGACTGCAGGCATGAATCTCCAGGAAATGGGGGCCAAACGATGCACCCTTGGCCTTGTACTTGACTTCTTAACGGGCCGAAAACAAAAAGTCTTTGCACTCCACGAAAATGATTCGGATTCATCATGGTCAGATACTTCTTGCTGGGCCCCAAAAGGCACGAAATTAGCTGGAATAATTTTCCTGGCTGTAATTAATTCCCTGCTTAACCATCACGACGACCGTTACAAGTTTGTAGATGATCTGTCCATTTTGCTCGCTTACCTGGTCGAAAACACTATCATAACAAAGTAGTTTTCAGACCAGTTATTTGATCAGCTAAAGACCGAATGCTCAAGTCATGATCTTACCATTAACGTAGCCAAGTCGAAGACAATTCGTTTCAACCCTCTGAAGTGGAATATAGATATGCCTCTAGTCGCTTTCCCGATTGTGAACGAAATAAAAATCTTAGGAGTAACTTTCACTAGTGACTGTAGTTTCAGTGCCCATATTAATTTAACCGTCCACAAGGCTAATGCAAGCCTTCAGACACTTACCAAAATGAGGTGTTTTGGGTGTGATACTAAAAGCCTTCTCCATGCCTACACGTGTTATGTTCGCCCGTTGCTCGAGTACGCGTACCCGGTGTGGGGTCCATCTGCTATCCGCACAGCTTACCTATTACGCGACATAGAGGGCGTCCAGAAAAGAGCACCAAGGATTATACTCCGAGACCGTGGCATACCCTACGATCAAGCCCTCGCTAAATTAAATTTATCTCCACTTAAAGTCCGGCTGGAAAACCTTATTCACCAATTTGGAAAATTCATCCTAGCCAATAAGAGCCACCGATCTTTACTGCCCGAACAAGCCCCTCCCAATAGCCGAACTCGATTACGAAATAAACTTGTACCCCCTAAAATACGAACCAATCGATACGCAAACTCGTTTGTGCCTTTTTTCACATCAGTTTTTAATGCTGAGTTGTAGTGTGTGATTTTTGTTTAAATGTATGATTTTTGTGAAAAAACTGAATTTAGCTCTATGCTACGATAGTTTTTAAATATACCGATCTCTCTCTCTCTACTGAGTGGAAATATGTGCTGCGTAATATTTATTTTGATTATTTGCTTCTCTGGAATAAGTGTTTTAATTGATGAAAATTCAACGGAAATCATAATTTTCATAACTTTCCAAAATGTTTCAAAGCATTTGCCACTTTATTGAAAATACTTTTTTTTTCAAATTATTTACATTCTTTTTTATAGACATTTTTACCCTTTCAAAGATACCCTTTGTTCTCAACTACAGAGCCTGTTGTATCTAAAACCCTCTAACTACTTATAGACACTCAAAATGAAATTTATTTCTTTAGATAGGTAAGTGTAGGAATGCCATTATTAATGTTAAAAGTAAAGACTACCATATTGTAGTGTCTAGGGTAAATTTGAAGCTTGAATTTCTGAAGGGTAACTACCTCCCAGGAATTTAAGATGCTGATAGATTCCAGGATGAGAGAAACTCTACAGGAGCAGTTGAGTAGTAAACAGGAGAGATGAAAATTTGACAATGTGGAAGATGAATAGAATAGATTTACGAAAATAATTTGCGAAGTTGCTGATGGATTATTGGGAAAGAAAGTTAGGACTGCAACTAGAAATATTAGTAGAAAAGCTTTCTGTTACATTGAGAGGAGAACGGGCTTGGACAAGAACTATTTGATTGATAGATCATATGAAAACAAAAGAAATAAAAAGAAAACTGAGAAGGCTTTAAAATATGAATTAAGGAGATATGAAGTGGAGGCCTTGGATAAAATTACCAAGGATCTGGAAGATGCAGCTAGATGGCATAATAGTAAAATATTGCACTGGCCTATTAATAAATTGAGTGGGAGTAGTCAATCTGGACTTGTCCCAATTAAAGACAGGAAGGGAGCCAAAATTAGTGATTAAGAAAAGGGTTTAAGAGAGATGGGCAAAACATTTTGAAAATGTCCTAAGCCGAGATAGAGTTGCAGGAAAAGATATAAAGGAAAATGACAAAAAGCTTGTGATACCTTGGATGTAAAGGAAGATATGTTTTTGTAAGGAAGAACTAGTGACGGTACTAAAAAGATTAAGAAATAATAGAAATAAAATCATATCGGGATAAGTATTTTTTTCCATTTATCAAATTTACGATAGTGACAATTGGAGCATTTGAAACCTCTATTTTCAGAGTCACAAACCACTTCCTATTGGCAGGAATTCCTATTGGCAGGAATTTTCAGATTCCTGAAAAGCTCAAATATCATTTGCAATTTGCAATATTGCAAAATTTGTGGAAGGAGTGGTAGTATATACTTTAGAAGAGGCTTGTTTGATTGGACACCAAATGTCCTTGCAGCCCCTATGGCAAGGATTGTAAATTATCCTATTTGTTCCTTTTTAAACTGTGGGATTTATCATCAGGAAAGGCAGGAATGTTTGACCATGGTTGCTTCCAAAAAGACCAAGAGTATTGAGGTGAAATTACGTGGAATCTTGAGGAGTGTAGTGAGCTAAAGAAAACGATACTATCAGCGTATCGTTCAGAGTCACAAACCACTTCAAGGCAGGAATTACAATTTTTAATTTGCACTGCATATCCTCTATGCTGTTTACATGGATTGGATGATCTACACTTTTCGTCACAGTCATCAAAATAGTACAGTTTTCATATGACGGCCAACTGCCCAATGCATCCAAACATAGTGTGCATTTGTCGAATACTTTTTTCACTGTCAACTCAAACACTGCCAATTAGAAACATGGTTAGGCAAACTGACATGCCAAAATGACATGGATAGGCCAACTCTGTCCACCCTTAAGGCATTCTCAGATAGTGCGGCCCCTGTGCACTATGCATGCTAGCAATGCACAGAAAATTGCTTATTTCCCGGAAGCAGACCATATAATTTACTTTGTGGCTGTGGTGAAAAGTGTTTGAATGCTCTATTTTATGCTATTAATTAATTTTTCTAGCTCTGTAATTTTCAAAGTTTCTTCTATGTATAATCTAGACTGGGGTAGAAAGATTTGAAATGCTGAGCTAGCATATTTTAAAGTTTGATTGCTAGTAAAGACATTGCACAAAATAGCTAGCAGTTCCCATTAGAAGTAGTCATAGTATAACTTTCTATTACACGCAAAATAATTGATTACTAGAGTAATTTCTCTTTTGGAGAATGGAAACAGTGAGTTTGCAAGTTTGAAACTTACCAGCATTGCAGGGAACTCATAAATTATTATATTTTTTTTTTTTGTTTTTTATAAAAACATATAAAAATTTATATAAGAAATCACTAAGATCTGATTCCCTAATCAACGCTGTTTCTAAATGTAATAGTTGTTGCTATGAAAACTTGCCTCAAACCTCATGGCACTAGATAATATATTTTTCCGGAATATACCGGAGAGTCTACGAAAATAAATTTTGTAGACTCTCAATGACGATATTGATAAGACTCTCAAATAATATACTGATATTGATAATAATCAATATTGATAAGCAATCTAATCCAGCGCAATATTGAGCGCAAGAGTTAGATGAAATAGTCCATCAAAAAGCTGGCAAGTGGGTTTTCGAACAACCAATTGTTTCTCGAATAACCTGAAATCAGACAAGATAATTAATAGTCATTAATTTGACTATTAATAATAATATTTAAATAATATTTAATATTTAACTGGTTTCGATTTCCATAGGCTGTGCAATCATTGGTGAAAAGTTTTTACAAAATATATTTTTAAGATATGTAAATATAAATTATAGTATTATAATTTAATATATTTTTAAAATACATTTTTAATTTATATATATTTTTTTATATTTTATACATAACATATATTTTTAATATATCTTTTTGAATATATTTTTATATATTTTGAATATATTTTTAAATATATTCTTAAAATATATTTTTAAGAGCCAAAAGCATGATTTCTTTCTAATTTCGGAGACTAGCATCTACCAACCGAGTATATAACGGTTATTTTCGTAATTGGCGCTATCGATTGCCCTATATTCCATAGTCAAACCTTCTGCTGCTCACTGATCACTTACTAGTCACATTTTCGGCTAGTGACTCCCAGACTAGTATTTGTGCATACTACCATGCATTTACACTACTATTATTAAATTGCATATTATTATGACTTTAAATATATAGTGATTTTAAGATTAAATGCAAAACAAAGACGTGTCATTTCAATGTCTAGCAAACGAGAATAATACTTAATAAGGTGACTATAAATTGCTAAAAAAAAAGTGCTAAAAGATGGTAAACAAAATATGAAAACATAAAAGTTTTCGTTTTCATTTTTATTTTCTGGAGTCCCCAAAATCTGGGATAACCAAAAGTTTATGACTACAAATAAAAAGTTGCACTGAGTATGTGTAGTTCATAGATAGCTTCTATTCCAAGGTTTTCAGTAGAAAGCAATGGAACAAATTAATTCTTTGAGACCGAACCATCTGTCGTCTATTCTCAGTAAAAAGTCCTGTGTGTTAATTAAATAAATAAAAAATTAAGGAGTAACTTGGAAATACTATTTATTAGACGGGGGGCGCCCCCTTTTGACAACCTGCTTATCACGCTAAAGAATCCTAGAACTCTTAGAAAAGCTTCATATTCTAATGAAACCGACCTTACGTTTCAGCAGTTCTTCTTAAAAAATTGGAACAAAAAGTCAAACTTTAGCGAAAAGAGGAAGGTATTGAGCAGGGGACAGCCCCCCTCGTAAAGAAAATAACTTCTGTTTGTTTTAAGTTTCTATGTTGCTCCTAATAATATCGATTGGAAACGCTTTTTTTCAATTCAGTTTCTGATCATTTTTCAAAAAATACAGAAAAATTTAGCTTCCCTAAATGGAAATTCCCCCTTTCTAAAAAAAACTTCTTAGGTAAAGTCCCTCACGTAATACCTACCCCTTCCGCAAGATCCCCCCGGACAATTCTATTCAAATTCCCTGCTCAAATTCCTCCAGGGAAATTTATGGCTGAATATTCCACCAGAAGAATTGTCCTTACCACACTTTCATTTGAAAAAGATTCTAATTTCTGATCGTTTTTCAAATCTTTTCAGATTTTACCCTCTGTGAGATATTTTTTTGGAAGTTCCCCCACCCCCAGTGAAATTTGCTCCCCCGGAAAATTACCCGATGGAGAATTTATCCGGTGGAAATCCGCCCCATTCCCACAAAAAAACCTCCAGACGATCCAAAAACTTTCAGCGTAGTAAATCCCCCCAAGCAGAAGTCCTCTCCCCGTCAAAGATGTGTGTATATTTCCCAATAACAAATAATATAGGTAAACAATGGGTGAACTTCACATTTTACAGCCCTTTCCCCGTGGCCTGTCGGAGGGTCATATTATCCTTATAGTTATAGTTATTGGGCCTTTTAACTATACTGAACAAAATGGCCACGTCAAAATTTTGATCACTCATTTCGGGAAAAAGGGCTTGGGAGAGGAGCTAGCTGTGCTACAATCTTTTTGGTTGCTTAAAAAGGATACTAAAGCGTCCAATTTCCGGTCAAATTAGCCGTATCCAAATAATCTATTATCACTGGTTTGATAGAATCGCTCTGAGAGAGAATAACATTAAAGACGTGTCCTTGGTCTTTCTTCTGGCAAAAAAAGTGTAGGATTCCAATTTTTGTAAATAGGAGCTTGAAACGTCTAGGGTAGGATTTTCTGATATTCTGAACCTGATAGAGTGATTTTCACTAAGATTGCTTGACGTTTGGGGGTGCTTCGCCCTTTTTCCAAAGTAGGGCAAATTTTCTCAAGCCTGTAACTTTTGTGGGTAACATTAAGCTTAATGAACTTTGTATATCTTGAATTAGCGTAAGAATTTGATTTTTTTTATGTACCTATAACTATTAAATGTTTTTTTTTAGAGTTTCGGAGACTATTGAGCTGTGTCACTCTTTACTTCGTTAGCACGAACTGTTTGATCAATTGACGTCAAAGGCGGAAATTGGCTTGTTGGATGATGACGTTGTTAAATTTACGCAGATTGGCTTTCTGTTCTTTTATATACATATATATATATATATATATATATATATATATATATATATATATATATATATATATATATATATATATATATATATATATATATATATATATTTTATTGGCTACTAAACAACATATTCGGCAAATAATTATCCTATACTGTCTGTCCCCTTTGTCGATTATCAATACTCAGGGAAAAAGTTTAACGATAATGACGAGGATTCTTGCTGAGAAAAAGGGGGATATAAATTTCATCAGGTTGCAACACCCTTCTGATTCCATAAGCTCTCCTATTCTCTTATTGAGATTGTTACTTGATACATTTTGGATGTCATAATTACTTGCTAATCATTAAAGCATAGGACGTGGCTTTTTCAAAGTATAATTTCCTTTCCTTGTTTGTTCTAATGACAGGATTTCTCATCTATATTCGTTCTTGTTGTAACACTAACGAAATATCTAATATTCTGCGTAGTTCCTCTATCACCTTCTATTTTTTTTTTTATTACGCATTTGTTTCGATTACAACTTGCAAGAAAATGATATGTAGGCTAATTATTCTTTTAGTTCGGCTTATTTATTTTTTTTCAAAATTAAATAAAAAAACAAGTTTTTTCAACTGAAAGTAAGGAACAGCAATAAAACTCAAAACGAACAGATATTTTTAATACAGTAAGAATATCTAGCGTAAAGAGCGGGGCGCTGAGGTGGAAAAGCCCCTTTCATATACGGAGTAATTTCTGTTCGTTTTAAGTTTTAATGTTGCTCCTTACTTTCATTTAAAAAAACTTTTTTTTTTTTATTTAATTTCTGGACGTTTTTGAATTAATACATGGTTTGATCTTGGCTCTCCGCACATAAATAATTAAAACGAAATTTGCATACTAATTAATTGCAATTAATCGGAAGATTTGAGAAAAAGGAGCGAGGGCAGAGGCCTAGTTGCCCTCCAATTTTTTGATTATTTAAAAAGGCAACTAGAACTTCTAATTTTTTACGAACATTTTCATTGGTAAAAAATATACGTGACTTACGAATTAACTTACGTAACGAACTTCTATATTCGTATGTTTACCTTGCTCTTTACACTAAAGCTTAAATTTTGTCCCAATTCCTTGAGAATGACCTCTGAATCACAGATTAGTGATTCTGAATCACAGTGATTAGTAATTTCAAATAGTTGAAATTACTAAAAATACTTTAGCGTAAAGAGTGAGGTATTACGAGGAAGTAAACCCCTCATTTGGATAATAATTTTTGTTCGTTTTAAGTTTTAATGCTGCTCCTTACTTTCAGTAGAAAATTTCTTTCATATTTATTCTTTTATTGTCTTTTCAAATAATGCTAGAAAATCCTGCGCCCCCTTCATTGAAATTCTCTTCCCCATGAGGATTTCCTCCATGGAAATATCCTTCCACGTAAACCTTCTCAACTCTCCCCCCTAAACCAAAAAAATCCCCCTGAAAAAGTCTGTACACTTCCCAGTAACCATTACTATATGCACAGGTAAGTAAGTAAGTAAGTAAGTAAGTAAAATATTTATTACCCGTATTTTTCACACGGAACAAAACAGAGTACAATGAAAAAAAAAAAAATAATTAAAAGAAAAAAAGAGAAGAAAAACGGCGAGAAATTTAAAACACAACATGGAAAAATACACAATCAAGAACTGTAGAAGTGTTTAAGCCAGGGGTGGTTCCATTTTGCCTGAAAATTAGAAATCAACCGGTTTACCGCGATACTGGGGTCTGCAATCCTGTGTTTATCAATCATATAAGTATTTCTCGTCCACAAGGGGCATCGCAGCAGGAACTTCGCGAACCTAAAATAAAGGGACCGGAGCTTGTGTTTTTGGGTGTCAGTTAATAAATTCCGAAATAGCGCAATATATAGAATATGCGGCAGTGCGACAGCGTTATACATATTCGAGAGATACTTTCGGCATAAGAGGAGTCTGCTGGCAACGATAGACCCATAACGCGGTGCAGAGTTTTCTCTCGACGTGTTTGACAAGCAGTAGACGAGTTTCGTTAAAGTTACAGCCTATGGGTAGATCCAGATACACGACGTGAGATGAAACGGTAATTGACTCGCTACCCAGCAGGAGGTGTTCAGGCTGAGAAGGACTATCGTTGAAAAACAGAACTCCAGATTTAGAAGTATTGAAAGCCAGACCGATTTTTCGGTATTCAATACGTAGGATCAAGAAATTCGATTGCAGAACGCTAATAGACTGACTTAGATTTAATAGATCGTCCGCGTATGTAAGTAGAGACACATTTATATTCTTGGAGATATATGAAACATTGACATATGCCTGGGCATTTAAAACACTGTTATTTTACAAACTTGGGGGTATTAATGAACCCTGGTGGACACCTTTCTTTACTGGAAGAACCACTGATGTGATGCGGTTACTTTTCTTTATACGTGCTTTTAAACGGCAATACATATCGTACAGTATGCTAGTGACGCGGAGGTTTACACCTTGTTGGTAAGCGGCTATAACGGCCTGAGCGTGAATCGAAGAATCAAACACTCTACTCACATCAAAAGCACCAATCCCTGTAAGGTCACTAGATTCGTGAGAATCTGCTAGAATAGCGGCAAGACTGAAGAGAGCGTGAGCACAACCCAAACCGGGTCGGAAACCAAACTGGTGGTCAGGCATTTGGCACGAATATTGAATTTCTTTTGAGACTAAGATCTCTAGAACTTTACAGAGCACTAGAGCAACAATGATTGGCCTGTACGAAGAGCATTGGTCTGGTGGTTTCCCTTTTTTAAGGACGGGCGAGAGCAAACCGACACAAAAAGAGTCAGGTACTATACCAGTGGTGAAAATAATATGGAATAGCAGCGTCAGATATTCAATAAGCATAGTGGTACCGTGTAGCAGATTTAGTGCGCACAGTTCGTCTACACCACGGGAATGTTTCTTCTTCAGCTTTAAAATAGCTTCATGTACGCTTCCGTAAGTAACGACAAAATCAGGGACACACTGGTTGGATAATACCGATGCTAGCCGGCTTGCGAAGGGATTAGACTTATCTGGTTCGGGGGCACTGAATTCGTTGGAAAAGGACAATTCCCAATCTTTTTCTCTAATCCAATCATGGGGTTTTCCGATGGCCGGTTTGCTCAACCGGGCTTTCAAGATTAGTTTTCGGTCGCTTACGATTCTGGAGGAGTACTCTTCTTTTAATTTGGTACGATGAGCTTTCAGTTGCTTGTCAATTTTTCATTTCGTCCATAAATGGACGGTGTTAACAGGACCGGATTTGGGCCTATCACAATCTTGCCAGATTCTAAACCAAAACTTAGCATCGTTGCAACACTTAACTAGGGCCGGATTTTGCGAGAATTTGCGAATTTCTGTTTTCATTCTAACCTTTATAGTAGGAACTGCTATTTTTTCAGCTTCTGCGGGATCAAAATTCGAATTCACTTGGAGTAAATGGAAGGGAATTCGTATCTTTACATGAAGTGAGCTCAGCACCTGATGACACAAAGTAGTAGTAATTTTATTCCATTCACTTACTACTTTCCACTTGTCGTTCTTGGGTTGACGCAGAGCTGGTTTTATGCTTAGAGATGCTAGTAGGTGTAAGTAATCAGCGAAGACAGCGTCTTTTAGAACAGTTACACTTCCGTTAATATTCTTAGAGCAGGCCGTCTGGTCAATATTTGAAACGGACCCAGAATTATGAACGAAGGGGTAATCACTGTCTTTTGGGACGATGATAAGTTTGTCATCAAAGATGCCGTCTAGAAGCTGACTACGGGCACACGTGCTGTCAAGTAGGTTGCAGTTGAAGTCCCCCATGACTAACTATTGCAAATCTCTCTGGGTCACAGATTTCAGGCACTTCGCTAGTTCGCGAACTGCGTTCATAAACTTTCGCTCCAATTTATCATCATGGTAGTTTGTAGGAAGATATACGGTGAAGAATGCGATACTGCCGGAAGATATAGCCAAGAAGTGATAATGCGTAAATAACACCTTACTTTCAAAATACGGGTGGCAAATAATCGCCAAGCCACCGGAGGGGCGTTCGAAAGACCGAATTTTCGCCGGCTCGAAGTAAAAAGTAAATTCGTGCGAGTATTTTAGAAGAGAAATATTGTGAGGAAAGAGCATATGCTCGTGAATAAACGTAATGTCACAGTCTGCACAATATTTTTGATTATGGCAAGTTTGTTGGGGACTCCTCCGTTCATGTTCCATGACGTAATTTTGACACAGGCATGGCTATTATACATTGGGTCGCTTCAGCTCACTGACGATTTTTATTATTGTGGGGCACTTGAAGGAATGGCAAGTGTGGCGTTTTGATTTGCAAAGGGCGCATGCTATAGGGTTTTCACAGAAATGATTGGGGCTAGGGTCATGAACTCCTTCTCCGCATCGAGAGCAAATTTGCTGGCTAGAGCAGGTAGTGGAAATATGACCAAAATTCTGGCAGTTAAAACAGCGCTTTGGAAGAAAAATAAATTCCTCGATGGGGTACCACTCCAAGTCAATTTTAGGAGGGTTTTTCACGGCGTGGTTCAGATTCTAGCGGGATGAGAAGAATAATTTGAAGGATCTGGTTTTGCCACATTGATCAGCTTTTTCACATTTCGGTATAATTCTCTTAAGCCCTTCACCATTAATATGAGCTGGGATAAAGTTGATCATACCGATGAAAGTGTGAGTTTTAACTCTTGCCAGTGTTTCAGGTGATTTTTTGTTAATAGATGTTGCTAGTACCGCTGCTTTAGATTTGTTCTTAGTTACGAGGCGCCATTCGTACTTCCCTCGACGGAGTTCAAAATCGTCATCATTCAAAGCATCACCGCAAATATTCGACAAGAAGTTTTTCCTTTCTTCTGCGGTAACAACGGTAGGAGGAGGCTTTTTCAAGACAACTGAGTAAGACGGAGGAGAAGGAGTAGACTCATTAGCTTGAGCTGCAACAGGGTTGCCTTCAGGCCACGGTAATGGTTTCTGGTTCAAACGGTGAAGCAGGCCACTGAACTTGCGATTCATCTCGTTGACAGTGGACACTACACAAGCAGCGATCTCTTCATTGCAGGCGGGAACTTCTTGGGGCTAAAAAATAACGAATTCAGGAAGCTGTCTGTTTTCTTTGGCAAAGAAGGGGAACATCTTCGCAATGTCCATCAAGTTGTCCTCGTCCTTTACGTGTTTTATTACACGTTCCCCTAATTCCGACTTGCGATAGATAATTTCTTGTGCTTCTAAAATCGCTTCACGGCTGAAAAACTCGAGTCCTTGCCTAGTAAAACATTTATTTTCACACCTGCTATCATAGCTCTTGAGATAAATTCAGTACTGCATTCCGTTCTAGGTTATCACCCATTTTATTGGTGTTTTCCTTACGAGAAAAGTAAGGGAAGTGTTGAGGGTTGGCTACCTTGTCCCCGCAATTTTAGGGGCACGCCCGGCAGGTAACACGGCTCTTGCTACCAACTCACTCACTCCCCTTCTGCTTACTTTTCTCTCGCCACCTTTATCGCAGCGTGATTGCCTATAAATATCGACATTCCTAATTATATTCACTGCTTGATGGCTAAATGAAGTGTCTAATTTCTTGCTACAAACTAGTCAGACAGGTTTCGTAAGAGATCTTCGTTTCTCGAGAGATTGCAAAATAAGTCCATAAATGCTTGCCAAACGGCTTTGTTTAAAATCCAGAAAAAGGTTATTATTTAGTTGTTCACGGAAAGAAATCTATTTGAAGACAGGTCAAAGTTTGTAACTTGCAGCCCCTCCCACGGGGACTGTGGGGGAGTAAGTCGTCCCCAAAGACAGAATTGTAAGGTTTTTCGACTATTGTGAATAAAATGGCTATCTCAGAATTACTCAGAAATGAGTGTGGGAGGGGGCCTAGGTGCCCTCTAATATTTTGGTCACTTAAAAAGGGCACTAGAACTTTAATTTACATTAGAATGAGCCCTCTTGCGACATTCTAGGACGACTCAGTCGATACGATCACCCCTGAAAAAAAAACAAAAAAAAAAACGCATCCGTGATCTATCTTCTGGCAAAAAATGTAAAATTCCACATTTTTGTAGATAGGAACTTGAAAGTTTTACAGTAGGGTTTTCTAATACGCTGAATCTGTTTGTGTGATTTTTGTTAAGATTGTATGACTTTTAGGGGGTGTTTCCTCCTATTTTCTGAAATGAGGCAAAATTTTCTCAGGCTCGTAACTTTTGATGGGTAAGACTAATCTTAATGAAACTTATATATGTAAAATCAGCATTAAAACGCAATTCTTTTGATGTAACTTTTGGTATCAAAATTCCGTTTTTTAGAGTTTCGGTTAATATTGAGCCGCGTCGCTCCTTACTACAGTTCGTTACCACGGACTGTTTGAAAATAGGGACAAACTGACAAACACAAAGAGCAAGGTATTGAGGAGGGGGCAGACCGCTTCATATACAAGATAATTTCTGTTCGTTTTTAGTTTTAATATTACTCCTTACTTTCAGTTGATTTTCTTAATCAATTTTTTATTGCTTTTCAAATAATGTCAGTGAATCTGGCTAACCTTCCATGAAAAATTCAGACCTTAAAGCGCTGCCTCCATAAAATTAGCCGTTTAAAATTCTTTGTTTTTTATTTCCATATTCTGTTCAAAATATCCAAGGTTTTGTTCTTATCATTCTTTAGTACTAATCGATCCTAGAACGACAATTAAAAAAAAAAGTTTTTTAACGGAAAGTAAGGAGCGACATTAAAACTTAAAACGAACAGAAATTACTTCGTATATGTAAGGGGCTACTTCCTCTTCAACGCCCCGATCTTTACGCTAAAGTTTGTCTCTTTCTCTCAACTCTTCTTTTTAAAACAGTAAAAGACTTTAGCGCAAAGAGCGGGGCGTTGATGAGGAAGCAGCCCCTTTCATATACGAAGAAGTTTCTGTTCGTTTTAAGTTTTAATGTCGCTTCTTACTTTCAGTTAAAAAAAATTGTTTTTTTTTTCATTTAATTTCTGAACATTTTTAAATCAATGCACGTTTTGATTTTGGCTCTTCGCAGGGGAATAATTAAAACTAAATTTGCATATTTATTTTTTTTTGGCTAAATAGCTTTCTCATAGTTTTGATCGAATGATTTTGAGAAGAAAAGAGCGGGGGAGGAAGCCTAGTTGCCCTCCAAATTTTTGGTTACTTAAAAAGGCAACTAGAACTTTAAATTTTTTACGAAATTTTTTATTAGTAAAAGATATACGTAACTTGTAAATCAGCCTACGTAACGAACTTTTGTACTCTCATGTTTTTATTACATATATGAGGGGGTTAACTCCCTTGTTAGTACCTCGCTCTTTACACTAAAGGTTATATTTTGTCCCAATTCATTAAGAATGACCACTGAATCACAAAAGCCGTAGAATAAATAGTTGAAATTACTAAAAATACTTTAGCGTAAAGAGCGAGGTATTAGGAGGAGGTGAGCCCCTCATATGTGTAATAATTTCTGTTCGTTTTAAGTTTTAATGCCGCTCCTTACTTCCAGTTGAAAAAACCCTTTCATATTTATATTTTCATTGTTTTTTTTTAAATGATGCTAGAAAATCCTGCTCTCCCTTTATGGAAATTTCCTTTCCCCATGACAAATTCCTCGATCAAAAGCTCCCCCAACATATCCCCATCTTCTCAACCCCTTCCTCCAACCAAAAAATCCCCTTGAAAACGTCTGTAAACTTCCCAATAACCATTACTATATGTAAGCACTGGTCAAAGTTTATAACTTGTAGCCCCTCCCACTTGGACTTTGGGGGAATAACTCGTCCCCAAAGACACAGTTAGAAGGTTTTTCGACAACGTTGAATATACTGGCTATATCAGAATTTTGATCCCTTGACTTTGGGAAAACAATGAGCGTGGGAGGGGGCCTAGGTGCCCACCAATTTTTTTGTTCACTTAAAAGGGCACTAAAACTTTTCATTTTCTCTAGAATCAACCGTTTCGTAACATTCTAGGACCACTGGGTCGATACGATCACCCCTGGGAAAAAAAAACAACCCAAACAAATAAACACGCATCCGTGATCTGTCTTCTGGCAAAAAATACAAAATTCCACATTTTTGTAGATAGGAGCTTGAAACTCCTTCATGACGGGTTCTCTGATACGCTGAATCTGATGGTGTGATTTTCGTTATGGTTCTATGAATTCTAGGGGTTGTTTTCCCCTATTTTCTAAAATAAGGCAAATTTTCTCAGGCTCGTGACTTTTGATGGGTAAGACTAAACTTGATGAAACTTATATATTTAAAAGCATTAAAATGTGATTCTTTTGATGTAGCTGTTGGTATCAAAATTCGATTTTTTTAGAGTTTTGGTTACTATTGAGCCGGGTCACTCCTTACTACAGTTCGTTACCACGAACTGTTTGATTAAATAAAAAAAAAAAATTTTAACTAAAAGTAAGGAGCAACATTAAAACTTGAAAAGAGCGAACAGAAATTATTCCGTATATAAAAAGGGCTGTTCCCTCCTCAACACCCTGCTCTTTGCGCTAAAGTTTGACGCTTTCTCTCAACTCTACTTTTTAAAACAGTAAAAAACTTTAGCGTAAAGAGCGGCTCTTGAGGAGGAAACAGCCCCTTTTATATACGCAGTAATTTCTGTTCGCTCGTTTCAAGTTTTAATGTTGCTCCTTACTTTTAGTTAAAAAAACTTTGTTAAAACTTTTGTTAAAAAAAAAACTTAGTTAAAAACTTTAGTTAAAAAAAACTTGTTTTTTTATTTAATTTCAGAACGGTTTTGAATTAATCCTTTTTTTGATTTTGGCTCTCCGTAGACGAATAATTAAAACAAAATTAGCATATTTATTTTATTGCCTAAATGGCTTTTCTAGAGTTATGATCGAATGATTCTGAGAAAAAAGAAGCGGGGGAGGAGGCCTAGTTGCCCTCTAATTTTTGGTTACTTAAAAAGGCAACTAGAACTTTTAAATTTTTGCGAACGTTTTGATTAGTAAAAGATATACGTAACTTACAAATTAGCTTACGTAACAAACTTCTGTATTTGCATGTTTTTATTACGTATATAAGAGGGTTCATCCCCTTGTCAGCACCTCGCTCTTTATACTAAAGCTTAAATTTTGTACCAATTCCTTAAGAATGACCCCTGAATCACAAAGGCCGTAGAATAAATAGTTGAAATTACTAAAAATACTTTACCGTAAAGAGAGGGGTATTAGGAGGAGGTGAACCCCTCATATTCGTAATAATTTCTGTTCGTTTTAAGTTTTAATGCTGCTCCTTACTTTCAGTTGAAAAGACTTTTTCATATTTATTTTTTCATTTTTTAAATAATGCTGGAAAATCCTGCACTCCCTTCATGGAAATTTTCTTCCCCACTTTCCCCACAAATTCCTCCAAGGAGAGCTCCCCCGACATATCCCCCTTTTCTCAACCCCTCCCCCAACCCAAAAATCCCCCTGAAAACGTCTAAACACTTCCCAATAACCATTACTATATATGAGCACGGGTCAAGGTTTGTAACTTGTAGCCCCTCCCAAGGGGACTGTGGGGTAGTAAGTCGTCCCCAAAGACATAGTTACAAGGTTTTCGACTATGTTGAATAAAATCACAATTTCAGAATTTTGATCCGGTGACTTTGGGAAAATAACTAGCGTGGGAGGGGACCTAGGTGCCTTCCAATTTTTTGGTCACTTAGAAAGGGCACTAGAACTTTTCATTTCCGTTAGAATGAGTCCTCTCGCAACATTGTAGGACCACTGGGTCAACATAATCACCCCTGGGAAAAAAACAAACAAAAAAACAAACAAACAAATAAACACGCATCCGTGATATTCCTTCTGGCAAAAAATACAAAATTGCAAATTTTTGTAGATAGGAGCTTGAAACTTGTACATTCGGGTTCCCTAATATGCTGAATCTGATGGTGTAATTTTCTTTAAGGTTCTATAACCTATGGGGGTTGTGTCCCCCTATTTTCTAAAATAAGACAAATTTTCTCAGGCTCGTAAATTTTGATGGGTAAGACTAAAGTTGATGAAACTTATATATTTAAAATCAGTATTAAAATGTGATTCTTTTGATGTAGCTATTGGTATCGAAATTCCGGTTTTTAGAGTTTTGGTTACTATTGAGCCGGTTCGCTCCTTACCGTTCGTTACCACGAACTGTTTGATAAATGCAAATATGAGTATTTAAGCACCTCGTTTGCCAACCTCAAATAATTTATAATTATAAATAATAATTTATGCTAATTATAACAATATTTATGATAATTATAATGTATGTTAATTATATATGCTAAACATAACATATATGCTAATTATAATATTAATTTATGCTAAAGCTTTAGTACTATCTGTTTCTGGGGCTTTTTAGAAGAAAGAAATATGTTGTGACACAGAAAACACTTCTAATTGCTTAAAAAGCTTGAATTTGAAGAATAGAAAGCACAGCTTTGTTAGAGACATAGCTTTCAAAATGGCGCTTTCCCTCTTTCTTTTGTGGGGCTATGAAAGTCTTATTCCATATTCGTGAAAATTGGCCTGACTCGGTAATTTCGTTGAAAAGGGCATCGACGGAAAATCAATGAAAGCACTAATAAGAACAAATAGAAAGAGGGAAATCTTTCTATTTCTTTTCATTTCATGAAAATTTTGAAACTTGAAAAAAATGAAACTTTTCATTTTCATGAAAATGAAATAGATAGAAATAGATGAAATAAATGATATAATAGATGAAATAGAAATAGATGAGAATGAAAGCACGAATAAGAAATAGATGAAATCAATGAAAGCACTAATAAGAAGAAATAGATGAAAATGAAAGCACTAATAAGAAATAGATGAAATCAATGAAAGAACTAATAAGAAGAAATAGATGAAAATGAAAGCACTAATAAGAAATAGATAAAATCAATGAAAGCACTAATAAGAAGAAATAGATGAAAATGAAAGCACTAATAAGAAATAGATGAAATCAATGAAAGCACTAATAAGAAGAAATAGATGAAAATGAAAGCACTAATAAGAAATAGATGAAATCAATGAAAGCATTAATAAGAAGAAATAGATGAAAATGAAAGCACTAATGAGAAATAGATGAAATCAATGAAAGCACTAATATGAAGAAATAGATGAAAATGAAAGCACTAATAAGAAATAGATGAAACCAATGAAAGCTCTAATAAGAAGAAATAGATGAAAATGAAAGCAGTAATAAGAAATAGATGAAATCAATGAAAGCACTAATAAGGAGAAATAGATGAAAATGAAAGCACTAATAAGAAATAGATGAAATCAATGAAAGCACTAATAAGAAGAAATAGATGAAAATGAAAGCACTAATAAGAAATAGATGAAATCAATGAAAGCACTAATAAGAAGAAATAGATGAAAATGAAAGCACTAATAAGAAATGGATGAAATTAATGAAAGCACTAATAAGAACAAATAGATGAAAATGAAAGCACTAATAAGAAAAAGATAAAATCAATGAAAGCACTAGAAAGATGAAATAGATTAAAATGAAAGCACTAATAAGAAATAGATGAAATCAATGAAAGCACTAATAAGGAGAAATAGATGAAAATGAAAGCACTAATAAGAACTAGATGAAATCAATGAAAGCACTAATAGGAAGAAATAGATGAAAATGAAAGCACTAATAAGAAATAGATGAAATCAATGAAAACACTAATAAGAAGAAATAGATGAAAATGAAAGCACTAATAAGAAATAGATGAAATCAATGAAAGCACTAATAAGAAGAAATAGAATGTCCAATGGGCAGATGGCTGCTTTTTCGTCTTCTCCTAATTCTTCCCAATTCTTCTAAGTTCCGCATTATCCTAAATTTCTTGATATTTTTCTTGATAATTCTTCCCAATTGATTTTTACTTGTTGAATACAATACTTACTTGTTGAAGGAATACTTGTTTATCCAATACTTACTATGAAAACTCGTTAAATTACTTTAGGGTCTTCATTATTTGCAAGGGCAGCTTGTTTGATTTTTACTTGTTGAATACAATACTTACTTGTTGAAGGAAAACTTGTTTATCCAATACTTACTATGAAAACTAGTTAAATTACTTTAGGGTCTTCATTATTTGCAAGGGCAGCTTGTTTGATTTTTACTTGTTGAATACAATACTTACTTGTTGAAGGAAAACTTGTTTATCCAATACTTACTATGAAAACTCGTTAAATTACTTTAGGGTCTTCATTATTTGCAAGGGCAGCTTGTTTGATTTTTACTTGTTGAATACAATACTTACTTGTTGAAGGAAAACTTGTTTATCCAATACTTACTATAAAAACTCGTTAAATTCTTTTAGGGTCTTCATTATTTGCAAGGGCAGATTGTTTGATTTTTACTTGTTGAATACAATACTTACTTGTTGAAGGAAAACTTGTTTATCCAATACTTAAAACTCGTTAAATTACTTTAGGGTCTTCATTATTTGCAAGGGCAGCTTGTTTGATTTTTACTTGTTGAATTTAATACTTACTTGTTGAAGGAAAACTTGTTTATCCAATACTTACTATAAAAACTCGTTAAATTACTTTAGGGTCTTCATTATTCGCAAGGGCAGCTTGTTTGATTTTTACTTGTTGAATACAATACTTACTTGTTGAAGGAAAACTTGTTTATCCAATACTTACTATAAAAACTCGTTAAATTACTTTAGGGTCTTCATTATTTGCAAGGGAAGCTTGTTTGATTTTTACTTGTTGAATGCAATACTTACTTGTTGAAGGAAAACTTGTTTATCCAATACTTACTATAAAAACTCGTTAAATTACTTTAGGGTCTTCATTATTTGCAAGGGCCGATTGTTTGATTTTTACTTGTTGAATACAATACTTACTTATTGAAGGAAAACTTGTTTATACAATACTTACTATGAAAACTCGTTAAATTACTTTGGGGTCTTCATTATTTGCAAGGGCAGCTTGTTTGACTTTTACTTGTTGAATACAACACTCACTTGTTGAAGGAAAACTTGTTTATCCAATACTTACTATGAAAACTCGTTAAATTACTTTAGGGTCTTCATTATTTGCAAGGGCAGCTTGTTTGATTTTTACTTGTTGAATTTAATACATACTTGTTGAAGGAAAACTCGTTTATCCAATACTTATTATAAAAACTCGTTAAATTACTTTATGGTCTTCATTATTTGCAAGGGCAGCTTGTTTGATTTTTACTTGTTGAATACAATACTTACTTGTTGAAGGAAAACTTGTTTATCCAATACTTACTATAAAAACTCGTTAAATTACTTTAGGGTCTTCATTATTTGCAAGGGCAGCTTGTTTGATTTTTACTTGTTGAATGCAATACTTACTTGTTGAAGGAAAACTTGTTTATCCAATACTTACTATGAAAACTCGTTAAATTACTTTAGGGTCTTCATTATTTGCAAGGGCAGCTTGTTTGATTTTTACTTGTTGAATACAATACTTACTTGTTGAAGGAAAACTTGTTTATCCAATACTTACTATGAAAACTCGTTAAATTACTTTGGGGTCTTCATTATTTGCAAGGGCAGCTTGTTTGATTTTTACTTGTTGAATACAATACTCACTTGTCGAAGGAAAACTTGTTTATCCAATACTTACAATGAAAACTCGTTAAATTGCTTTAGGGTCTTCATTATTTGCAAGGGAAGCTTGTTTGATTTTTACTTGTTGAATACAATACTTACTTGTTGAAGGAAAACTTGTTTATCCAATACTTACTATGAAAACTCGTTAAATTACTTTAGGGTTTTCATTATTTGCAAGGGCAGCTTGTTTGATTTTTACTTGTTGAATACAATACTTACTTGTTGAAGGAAAACTTGTTTATCCAATACTTACTATAAAAACTTGTTAAATTACTTTAGGGTCTTCATTATTTGCAAGTGCAGCTTGTTTGATTTTTACTTGTTGAATACAATACTTACTTGTTGTAGGAAAACTTGTTTATCCAATACTTACTATAAAAACTCGTAAAATTACTTTAGGGTCTTCATTATTTGCAAGAGAAGCTTGTTTGATTTCTACTTGTTGAATATAATACTTACTTGTTGAAGGAAAACTTGTTTATCCAATACTTACTATAAAAACTTGTTAAATTACTTTAGGGTCTTCATTATTTGCAAGGGCAGCTTGTTTGATTTTTACTTGTTGAATACAATACTTACTTGTTGAAGGAAAATTTGTTTATCCAATACTAACTATGAAAACTCGTTAAATTACTTTAGGGTCTTCATTATTTGCAAGGGAAGCTTCTTTGATTTCTACTTGTTGAATACAATACTTACTTGTTGAAGGAAAACTTGTTTATCCAATACTTACTATAAAAACTCGTTAAATTGCTTTAGGGTTTTCATTATTTGCAAGGGCAGCTTGTTTGATTTTTACTTGTTGAATACAATACTTACTTGTTTAAGGAAAACTTTTTTATCCAATACTTACTATGAAAACTCGTTAAATAACTTTAGGGTCTTCATAATTTGCAAGGGCAGCTTGTTTGATTTTTACTTGTTGAATACAATACTTAGTTGTTGAAGGAAAACTTGTTTATCCAATACTTACTGTTAAAACTCGTTAAATTACTTTAGGGTCTTCATTATTTGCAAGGGCAGCTTGTTTGATTTTTACTTGTTGAATACAATACTTACTTGTTGAAGGAAAACTTGTTTATCCAATAATTACTAAAAAAAACTCGTTAAATTATTTTAGGGTCTTCATTATTTGCAAGGGCAGCTTGTTTGATTATTACTTATTGAATACAACACTTACTTGTTGAAGGAAAACTTCTTTATCCAATACTTACTATAAAAACTCGTTAAATTACTTTAGGGTCTTCATTATTTGCAAGGGCAGCTTGTTTGAGTTTTACTTGTTGAATACAATACTTACTTGTTGAAGGAAAACTTGTTTATCCAATACTTACTAAAAAAAAAACTCGTTAAATTAGGGTCTTCATTATTTGCAAGGGCAGCTTGTTTGATTTTTACCAAGCTCACTAGTCCCACTTGAATATAAAACTTGCTCGTGTTTAATTTTCTGATAACGAGCGCTGGTATTAGCAAGAACACTTGCTAGTGTGACCAGTCTGAGTAGCTGTGTTCAGACAAACATGGAAAATTGAATCTAAAAAAAACCTTTCAGCAATAGGGAAGATCTATAAATGTTTTCATCTATAGGGCTTGGGAAGAGACATAACCTTTTAGCCTTTGTTATTGGCAATCCTTTTGTTAAGTAATAACGTTACAATTCTCTATTTCTAAAGCCTACTTTTTTGTTCTTTGATCAGTTCGTCCTGGCTTACTTTTATTTTAGCTTAAAACCAAATGTTTTCCCAGTTCTTTGCTGTCTTACATATGCTAAGACCTCTAAAGTCTGATTTGTCAAGATTGTATTTAATATTTGATCGGAATTAGCTTTTCCTCCAATTTGTTTTTCTTGGTTCATTCTATTTTTCAGTAGTATCACGTCTGATATAAATCTTTTGATCTGCCTTCTATAACTAAAGGTGACTTCGTCCATGTTTTTGGTTTTCACTTTTTCGATCATTGAGGCTCATTTTCCGTCTCTTCACTTTGGCGCTTCGTTACCCACCAAGCATTGATAACATCGATAAAATATTACCAATTCTAATATCAATATTATTCAACCAATCACTTTGTTTTTGTTAAAAAAATTTGTTAAACATTTTGTAAAACAAGAGGGGGATCGGTTTCTTCAAAGAAGTTTTTTGGACACATTTTATACTTTATTGGGTAACTGAAGCAGTCTTTGTATATTTACTTTGTTTGAAAATCTTATTTCTGGTAATTTTTTCAATTAAAGTAAGTATAATCACTATTGAGGAACATTCCTTATTGGCATTGCTGTCAAAATGTACTATCATTATTTAAGGCCTTTTCAGTATTAGATTATGCAACACGGCTTGAATTGTCAAGGTGTAAACCTGAAATTGGCTGGTAAATTACAGATTTGTGACCGTCACCGGTTAATCAAAGGATGTTAACCAATTGGTAACCAGCTCTTTACGCTCTGACAGATCCTTGAACAACAAACGAAACAAAATCAATTCATAAAGGGACAGCATTTTTGTTTTGATACGATAAAAAATATAGAGATGATTTTAAGACATATCCCTGTGTTTCATTCAAGAAGCCCATCGACACTTCAGCCCTATATACGAGCCCTCATACACATCGGTTTTTGCCCCCTTGGAAAAATATCTGTGGAGGCAAACACATTTCCTTTTAAGACATTGAACATGATTTTTTTATGAGGTGACTTTTATTTTTTGTGACTTTTATTGTGTTTTTTTCGGGGGGAGGGGCATACAAACAAAGGCCCCTGAAAGCAGTACATATACATGTTCTCAATTCATTTGTCCAGTCTTAACAAAGTTTTAAACCTCATACTAAAATGTTTTTTTTTATGGTCAAGATGGAGAACAGTAATTCTCCAAAAACTTTTAATTATGGTGATTTTAAAGGCTATCGTTTTCATTTCAATCCGACTTCATTCTTAGTGGGCTTGGGCTATTTTTCTAAAATGCACAATGTATTGTTTTAGCGACAAACTTTCATCATTAAGGTCAGTCGACACGCTAGATTAATATAAATAAAGAAAAACTTTTTTGAAATGGCTTGGATGAAAATAAAAATAAACGAAAAACAAGAGGTATTTAAGAATGTTTTGAAAGGATTTTTTCTAAGAAAATTTCTGGCTATGGTTTCCGAAATTTCAATATATTTTTCCGTAACAAACCTTCATCGTTAAGGTCAATCAACATTATATATCAACATAAATAAATAAAGAAAAACTTTTTGAAACGGCCAGTGTGAAAATAAAAATAAACAAAAAACAAGATCTATTTAAGAATGTTAATCTTTATTGTTGACTTTATTGTTGCCGAAGTATTTTTAATGTGTGATTGATATGTTGACTGTACTGTAAATTGGTTTTCAAATTTTTATTTGAAAAAAGCTTATTCAATTTATATATTATTCCTAAGTTTATATTTAGTATTACATACGGGGCAAAGCTTTCTGAGGTATCATGAATTCGCTTTCACCGCACAAAATTGGATACTGAATCTATACAAATTGCAGATCATTGATGATGCAATATCAATGACAACATCAAAGTCGATGATGCAAAGATGGTCCAATGTCAATGATGATATCAAAGACGCCGAAATAGAATCATTTAAAGCCCCACAATCTATCGGAGTAAGAGAATCATTATCATTAATAAGCATTAATTTATGGGAAATAACTTTAAACCCAAAGCAAAAACAAACCTTTTACTTCAGTCTGAATTAGTTGATTGTGTTAGTTAGTGCTTAAGCCTTCATTGTGGGACAGATGGCTTCACATCAAATGGTCAGGATTAATGTTTTGAAAATAGCTAAGAAATTAAGAGTTCCACTTTAATTAAAATTAGGCTTCAACTTTGTATATAAAAATATAACATCTTTCAAAGAATACTCATAACTAAAGTAAATTCAACGAAAAATATTTAACATTAAGGAAGTTGATCATTTTCTTGTGTTACTATAGGTGGATTATTTTCATTGTTCATCCTAGATTCTACTTCATCGCTTTCTCCTTCAGCATTGTAATTCCAGGATTGTTCAGAGCCGGATCCAAATATAAGGAAGAAGAGAGAGTCTGCTGCTAACACACTGCCAGCCATAATAAAGGCCGCCGACCCGGCTTCAAGGGTTTGCTGCAAAATAAAGGTAAAATCAGGATAAAAACTGAAAAGTAGTAAAAAGGAGAAATAACACACAAGGCGAATCGTGCACGTTGTCCTTCAGAAGGAAAATTTTTTCCAAATCCAATTAAAAAACATTTGGCACCAAAGTTTGCAAAACAATAGCAAAATTAAAAAAATGAATAAGCATAGCCAAAAAATTAGGACTAAAGCAAAACACTAGAAAATTAGTAACCCTGATCCCTCTGTCCTAAGGCTCTACCTCTATCTCTATCCCTACCTCTAGTTGTTATTTCTGGCAGAAAAATCTGGTAAGGTCCTTACAATAAAATAAAGTCTAGGATTTTAAATCAAGATACAGAAATACAATATACAAAATACAAAATACAATAGCTGTGAAACATTGCATCAAACAAAAATTACTACTAAAAATAATTACAGTCCAATATATTCAAACCTGAAAACAGTTAGATCCCTGGTGCTTTTACATGGTTCTTATAGAGGTTAAGTACTTGGTAACACAAATAGTATATTACTCCCAAGTTGAACATGGGAAAGTAAAATTCCTGTAAAGGTTTTATCAATAGTAGATGTTAAAGTGTCGATTAACATGTTTAAACCGTTCTATCTTCAAATTAAATCCATATGGAGCTTCCAATACCACACATTTGTAGTATTTGCGTATTTTTGAGACAGACCCACATTTGGTATCTATAATGCGGTGTTTGCAGCAAATTACATTCATAGTACTATTCATTGCAAACTTAAGCTATTTGAAAACTTTGCATGCTGACCAATGGTCTGCGTAGCACAGGCATTGACCTCTTGACTCTCTGCCTTCGGTCGGGAGTGTATTGCACGGTTAAAGGTAGAATCATCTGACCCTTCTCGTGTTTTCCTCCACATTTCACCACATATGCATTTCAAGCTAGGTCGGCTCTCGGCTGTGCTTACAAAGTCATACGGCTGACCCTTGTTCCAAACCAAATAACCGCCAACACCAGGACTCGAACCCCCGTCCTCACGGACAATGGATTTCACGTGTAATCTTTGGTTATAAGCGACTATAAAATACTAAAAACTTACAGATTCAAAGTTCTTTGGATATCTAAAAGCACACAAGCGCATTTTTAATTACGACTAAAAACCAAAAATCAAAATAAAAAATATTACAAAGGATTAAAGTAGAAACAGACTTACATTTTCATCTGTCATGAACCCTACCAGAACTGGGCCCAACCAGGAAACCAGCATTGATACACCATTTGTTATTCCAAACAGAGTCCCTAGGGAAAAATGTTTTATAAAAATAGACAAACAAATATAACTAAGTATATTTCCTTGGGGTGAGGTGTGTGCCACATATGGGGTGGGAGAAAAATGTATTGTCCTTAATTGAAAATGTGCTAAACATTAGCTGAGTAATTTTAAGAGCCAATAAGCAATGGAGAAAAGCCCAATATCCTCCCATTTAAGATTTTTTCCAAGCATATACCAATAACCCAGTTTGAACGTTTCATGACCTGATCAATAAACCAATGAATCTAAAAAAGGTCTTAGTTGGAAAAGAGAGTTTCAAGGCTTTGCTTAAAAAGGATAAGTGCAAACTTCTTTTATTGCAAACTTTATTTCTGATCGTATAATAAGTTACTAAAAGATGCGAAAACAATCCTGGGTTAGTATTAATATGCCATAACAGACTACATACAAACATAAAAAAACAGATTCTATTCAATCGAAAAGGAATTCTATTCAAGCTACTTAAAAAAAGAAAAACAACAAAGAGAAGAAAGGGCAAAATACATATTACAGAGTCAAAAATAGGTAGCTTATTACGGAAAAATAAAATATGTACAATTCAAACAATACACGATTACAAATAGATGCTAATTTTCCAAATTTCAGACAAAACAGGACATTGAACTAACATGTGACCATACAACGATAATAAAAATAGAAATCATCCATGAACAAAACAAGAAAAAAAAACAAATACGTGAAAACATCTTAAAGAGAGCAGGTGCAAAAAAATTTGAATAAAAAATTGCTTTAGCAATAATGATATTTTTACTATTTTTAGCATTTCATATTAATCAGAGATTAATAAACTAAGTTAAAGAGGTGACTAAACCTGTTCATTTTGTGAATAAATTAGACATTCAAAAGCACTTAAATTTTGCAGGAGTATGAAATTATGTCTAGTGACTTGTAGACATGTTAACCAGCTAACCGAACAAAAATTAATAATATCAATAAAAGGTTTCTCTTAAATTATATATATTTTTAATTGAACATTAAATCCTAGAGGAAAAAACAGTCTAGTAGTTTTATTTCACTGTCAAAAACCAGCGGAAAAGGTGATAAGTAAAAAAAGAATTTCAATCGTTTTTATAGTTTTCTAAAGTATCAATGGCAGATAAACAGTAATTTAACCGTTTGAATGGGTTAAATAGTAAGTTACATAGGCAAATATGGTTCAATAAATTAGAAAAGGTTCGGAGTTCATTTTCTAATGGAAGTGAGCTTCTTATTTAGTTACACAGTTTGATGCAGTAGTAGGGATTGAACTTGTAAAAAAGGAGTGTTGGAAAATTTAAACAAAATCTGAAAGCAAATGATACCAAATAGCTAAGACTGCCATAAGAGCTTCATAATTTTGAAGCAGTTGAAAGAAAACTTTATAAAAAACTGTATTTTTCCGCTTTAGGTATTTTCTCGAAAAGTGTCAAAGGGCTGAAATTTGTTTTTTATATTCCAGGCACTTTAAGGGAATAATACTTCAGGTCCGAAAGTAGCCCGCTTGTAAAATTCTGAACAATAAGCTCAGGTCTAAAATGCAAAAATAAATGCTAGGAGACCAAATTACCTGAGAAACTGGGTGCTATATCAATATGGTTAATGAGCCAGCCACCGTAATTTCCAGCTTCAACAACTTGTGATAACATCAGCATTGCAATAATTAATTGAATGTTACATCCAGCGCCTGCCATTACAAAGAGGCATAATGCTAGTCCTAAATGACCTAAAAAGAAAACAGGTTTTAATATTTTTTTTTTTTCGTAAAAAAAGATAACCTCACTGGATGAAGCTACAGATCCAGTTTGCTGATTCTTCAAAATTATAAATACATTTCTGATCTCCATACCAATACTGAGTTTTATGTAAGTTACCTAAGACCTCCTTCCAAAAAAGCAAACTTAGCGATAGCGATAGCTATATACCCAGCCTTAAAACAAAAATAATTTATTGAAAAATACAACAGGTAGTAATACCTACGAAAAGTAAACCGTCTTTGAGCAGAAAGAAAAACAATTTGTAAAGCTTTCTTCCATACTCTGAGGAAATCTGTGGTACTAGAACTTACTGAAAAGCTAGAGAACTAATTTTATACATTTTTAAGTTGAGCGGGGGCCAGTACTAGCTTCTTGCACTGAGGCTAACCTTGACAGGAATATGGTGAAATTGTTCGCGGGAAGGATACCGAAAACAAACCAAGTTTGTACGTTTAGGCTATAGAAGGGAAATTGGACAGACCAATTGCTGAGATGAGAAATTTTCTTCCCTCGTCCATCCTTCTTTCAATTTTATGATTTGAAACAAGCCGTTATACAAATCCAAGTAATTACACGCACAAAACTCTAAACAAGAGCCTAAGCGAAAAATTTACATTCAACCAACTTTTGATAAAAAAATTAAATAAAATAGAAACTTAAACTAAGTAACATCAACCCAATTACCAACTAGAGTCCATATCTTTCGTATTGCAACGGTGGACAGCCATTCCCTTTGTTTGCATAAATCGGCGAGTGGGCATAATAGTAAAGTTGAAATCCATGATAAAAAATATGGTAGAGCCAGGATGACAGCATTCTAAAATATAAAATTATGTAAGCAAAGAACGAACTAAAAGGCAAGGGCTTTATCATTGTTTTCGGATTTTTTGGCAAAATATAAATAGAGTTTTGTGCTGAATAAGGTTTTGATTAAACTCTTTTTATGAGCAGAAACAATCAGCCCCAGACAGATATCCTCTTAGATTAGGTTGCTGCTTCAGAAAATGAACAATCTTGTCAAATGAACGATAATAATATCTATGTTTGTTTGGGCCCCAGGAATGTAAATGTTGTATTTTTTCTGTATATTATTGTTGTTTTGCAAAATACGATTTATGAAAAATACTAAGAGTTTTAAGGAATGAAAACAAATTTCTTCAAAGTTTCAATCTATCTAGATTGCTTTTTGCGTCGTAAAATGGCAGCGCGGTAATTTCAGAATATAGAATATCGGAAGAGATATTCTGTATATCTCTGAATCGATGTTGTATATAGAGATATTCTATATACAATATAGAACATCAGAATATTGGAAGAGACTATTTCCAATAAAAATTTTGGAAATTGTGAATTTTAGAAATTTTGGAAATTGTAATTAAAAATTACACACACACTCATGTAAGGCAAACTGGTCAATGCTAGTGGGTTAGAATTGTTCAAGCTTTATATTTAGTAGATATAATCAGCAATTACTGACATTTCATATGCAGCGTTTATAGTTAACTAAGGAAAAACATAATTATCATGTGACTTCATAAACAATAAGGTCAGGGGTTCCCAAGTGGTTTCACTTAAGGCTTTCTTAAGTTGATTTAAAGGTTCATTGAATAGACAATTAACAAATAATGTTTCCTTTGCTGATGACGGCTCTAAGATATACAGGCAAAATATTCATTTAGAAAAAATATCTTTGTCTCAAATTAATTCCTCGTTGGAACCCTTTGTTATCCCCCCCCCCTCTGGGGAGTCCCCTCTAAGACATATTCCTCCTGGAAAATACCCCACTTGTAAAATTTAGCAGCCAAAGGAAAATTTAGAAAAATAAAAAGAATGAAGAAAAGAAGAGATTTTGAATATTCTACCTATATTCTAAAATACAGATTAAATTTAAGGTTCTAGAATATCTTGCAGTGGGCTATTTATTTCTAAATCGTTATTTCTTCAAATTATTTTATTCATATTTTGGGGGATCAAAGTACATTTAACCTAGAAGGGTAAAATAAAGGTTAAAAAAAACAATTGGCGTACTGATTTGAAACAAAGAAGTTCTGTCTTTTGAAAATTTATTTGGTTCCGGATTGTAATTTGAATCCATGTTATTAAAAATGAAATTTTTAAAAGGACACCCCTTAAAGGTATATTGGACAAAAAAAAGGCTTCTGATGTGCCTATAGTCGTATTTATTTTATGCGTTTATATGCATTTTATTACGTTTGGACGAGTCTGGCAAACTTTCTAGGGGGGGGGGTCGAACCTCCTAACACAACTCCTCAATACGACCTTGGATGCATACGTGATGGACGCGTTTTATATCCCAAGTGCTGAACCGGTATCGTGTACAACGAAAATCAGTGCCAGAATAAGTCCACAGGACGTAATTACTTGTACTGGCCCAGCCAGTATTGTGCACTTTCATTATGAGTCACTTCTTCCACAGTTGCCGTTAATATTGCATTTTCTTTTTTTTTGTATTTCTTTAGCCTTTAGGTTACCCAGTAATGATAAATCAACAAATTAAATGCAAAAACAGTTTCAGTAAGTAAATGTATAAAGAAAGATACTATAGGATACTCTACTCCGTATATTCTACCTGTTCTTTTTTTTGGAAAATAGGTAGAATATTCCGAAATACCCTGTTTTCGTTGTTCTTTTAAATTTTTTTACTTTCCCTTTGTTGCCTCACTTTTACAGGTGAGGGGAATTTTCAAAGGGGTATTTATTTGCGAGAGGGTATTTTGCCACGGGGATATGGCCCTACGGTGGGACAATAACCAAAGGGAAATACTGCAAGAAATGATGCACCAACAATGCAAGATACTTATATTAATTAATTAATTAGTTCTACATCTATATGTTACCGAGCCAGAATTTATGATGCTACCTAAGCTTTTTTTAGTAATGACTTTTTTTGGTGAAGAATCTAGAGTTGCAAAAAAAGCGATATTGTTCTTGTTTCGAGGATTTTCAACTGGCTTTACCAACATTCATGTTTTCAAACAGTTCGTGGTAACGAACTGTAAGAAATGCATTTTAATGCTGATTTTAAACATATAAGTTTCATCAAGTTAAGTTCTACCCGTCAAAAGTTACGAGCCTGGGTAAATTTAACTAATTTTAGAAAATAGGGAAACACCCCCTAAAAGTCATAGAATCTTCCCGAAAGTCACACCATCAGATTCAGCGTATCAGAGAACACTACTGTTATCCAGTGGTCTTAGAATTTTACGAGAGGGCTCATTCTAACGAAAATTAAAAGTTCTAGTGCCCTTTTTATGTGACCAAAAAATAGGAGGGCGCTTTGGCCCACTCCAACGCACAATTTTCCCCAAAGTCACCGGATCAAAATTATGAAATAGTCATTCTGTTCAATTTAGACGAAAATCTAATAACTAATTCTTTTAGGACGACTTAATCCCTCACAGTCCCTGGGGGAGGGGCTGCAGCTTACAAGCTTTGACTATTGTTTACATATAGTAATGGTCATTATGAAGTGTACAGACTTTGTCAAAGAAACTTTTTTGCGTTGGGGTGGGAGGAGGTTGCGTGGGAAAATCTTACCATGGAGGAATTAATCCTGAGGGCCGAGAATTTCCATGAAGCGGGTGCAGGATATCCTAGAATTATTAAAAAAAAAGAGAAACTAAAAAATTTTCTTCTCACGGAAGTAATGATTAGTATTAATACTCAAAACGAACATAAAATATTATGTTTATAAGGGGGCTCGTCTTCTCCACAATACCTTGCTCTTTACGCTAAAGTATTTTTTTAGCAATTTCAACTATTTATTCTACGGCCTTTGTGATTCAGAGGTCATTCTTAAAGATTTGGGGAAAAGTTCAAGCTTCAGTGTAAAGAGCGAGGTATTGACAAGGGGGCAAGCAATCTCATATACGTAATAAAAATACACCAATATAGAAGTTCGTTACATAAGTTAGTTCGCAAGATACGTATATTTATTGCTAACCAAAACGTTCGTACAAAAAATAAAAAAAAATCTAGTTGCATTTTTAAGTAGGAAAAATTGGAGGGCAACTAGGCCCCCTGTCCCACTTCTTTCTTATCGAAATCATCCGATCGAAACAATGAGAAAGCCATTTAGCAAAAAAAAAATAATACACAAATTTTGTTTTAATTATTCATGCGCGGTGAGTTAAAATCAAAACATATATGAATTCAAAAACGTTCATAAATTGAAAAAAGAAAAGTTGTTTTTTTAACTGCAAGTAAGGTGCGATTTGAAACTTAAAAAGAACAGAAATTATTCTGTATATGAAAGGGGTTGACCCTTCGCAACGCCACGCTCTTTACGCGAATTTTTTTTTGATTATTTTAAAAAGTGTAGTTGTGACAGAGTCAAACTTTACCTCTTGCTTAGTGTGTTTCCATTTATTTGATAAAACACAGAAAACTCGCAAGACTAATCTAATCTTCATCATGATATCTCTGTTATAATAACCAAAGCAGCTAAAAGTAATTCACTAATTATTATGAATACATCAGATTATGACAAGGAAATTCAATCAAATTTTAATGACAAAACCACATATGCAGTAATAACTCACGATCGTAATGATAAGTTTGCTGATAAAGTTGTAACTGGACTAAAAACTATAAGAAAAAAAGGCGGAATCACTTCCTTTATGGTTGACCAAAATTATAAAAAATTACAGAAATTACAATAAATAACCCAATCAAACTTTAAATATGCAGATACCCCCACAAAGAGGGGTAGGGCTAACGCCCCGTTCACTGGAAGATGCAGAAGGAACTGGGAGGATACCCCCCTAATTTTCTGCTGCCCTAGTTCCTTGTTTTTTTTTGTTTTTTTATTCTTTATTTAAAATAGACGTGTCTATTTGGTCAATTACTGGTGCTTTTGTCATTTTGCCCACCCCCATGTTTTGCTCAAGATCCACCTTTCAAACAGTTCGCAGTAACGAACTGTAGTAAGGAGCGATCCGGCTCAATAGGAACCAAAACTCTAAAAAATTGAATTTTGATATCAATAGCCACATCAAAAGAATCGCATTTTAATGCTGATTTTAAATATATAAGTTTCATCAAGTTTAGTCTTAGCCATCAAAAGTTACGAGCCTGAGAAAATTTGCCTTATTTAGGAAAATAGGGGGAAACACCCCCTAAAAGTCGTAGGATCTTAACGAAAATGACACCATCAGATTCAGCGTATCAGAAAACCCTACTGTAGAAGTTTCAAGCTCCTATCTACAAAAATGTGGAATTTTGCATTTTTTGCCAGAAGACAAATCACGGGTGCGTGTTTATTTGTTTTTTTTTTTTTTTTTTTGTTTGTTTTTTTTTCCCAGGGGTCATCGTATCGACCAAGTGGTCCTAGAATGTCGCAAGAGGGCTCATTCTAACGGAAATAAAAAGTTCTAGTGCCCTTTTTAAGTGACCAAAAAAACTGGAGGGCATCTAGGCCCCCTCCCACGCTCATTTTTTTCCCAAAGTCAACGGATCAAAATTTTGAGATAGCCATTTTGTTTAGCATAGTCGAAAATCATAATAACTATGTTTTTGGGGATGACTTACTCCCCCACAGTCCCTGGGGGAGGGGTTGCAAGTTACAAACTTCAACCAGTGTTTACATATAATAATGGTTATTGGGAAGTGTACAGACGTTTTTAGGGGGATTTTTTTTGGTTTTGGGGGTAGGGTTGAGGGAGGGGGCTATGTGGGAGGATCTTTCCTTGGAGAAATATGCCATGGGGGAAAAAATTCAATGAAAAGGGCGCAGGACAAATGTGGTCACGTTAGAAAAAAACGTCAAATTATGAGCTTAACATACAATGCTGGGTGTTCGGAGCCTCTCTATTATGGAGTATAATTTGAAAATAACACAACTATACGAGTGATAAAACATATATACCACAACCATAACTCAACTAACGAAAGAACTGCTAAGAGATAACACAACTATAAAGCGAAAACAGGTGAAAACTAACGGGAAAATAAACGAACTAAGAGGTGGAAGGGGCCCAGAGAAAAAATATAATCCTTTTTCAATTTTGAGCCTAACTTCCGCAAAGGAGTAATAATGTCAGAAGCCCCGAAATACCGAATTATTTTCTTTTCAAACAGTTCGTGGTAAGGAACTGTAGTAAGGGGCGACCCGGCTCAATAGTAAACGAAATTCTAAAAAACAGAATTTTGATGCTAAAAGATACATCAAAAGAATCGAATTTTTACGTTGATTCTAAATATATAAGTTTCAATTAATTTAGTCTTTGTCATCAAAAGTTACGAGCCTGAGAAAATTTGTCCTATTTTGGAAAAAAGGGGGAAACATCCCCTAAAAGTCATAGAATCTTAACGAAAATCACACTATCGCATTCGGTATATCAGAGAACTCTATAGCAAAAATTTCAAGCTCCTATCTAAAAAATGTGGAATTTTGTATTTCTTGCCAGAAGACAAATCACGGGTGCGTGTTTATTTGTTGTTTTTTTTTGTTTTTTTTTTCCCCAGGGGTCATCTTATCGACCAAGTGGTCCTAGAATGTCGCGAGAGGGCTCATTCTAACGAAAATGAAAAGTTCTAGTGTCCTTTTTAAGTGACCAAAAAAATTGGAGGGCAAATAGGCCCCCTCCCATGCTCATTTTTTTCCAAAAGTCAACAGATTAAAATTTTAAGATAGCCATTTTGTTCAATATAGTCGAAAAACATAATAACTATGTCTTTGGGAATGACTTACTCCCCCACATTCCCTGAGGGAGGGGCTGCAAGTTACAAACTTTGACCAATGTTTTGCATATAGTAATGGTTATTGGGAAGTGTACAGACGTTTTCATGGGGATTTTTTGGTTTGGGGGGTGGGGTTGATGGGAGAGGGCTTTGTGGGAGGATCTTTCCTTTGAGGAATATGTCATGGGGGAAGAAAAATTCAATGAAAAGGGCGCAGGATTTTCTAGCATTACTATAAAAAAACAATGAAAAAATAAACATGAAAACGTTTTTTCAAATGAAAGTAAGGAATAGCATTGAAATTTAAAACAAACAGAGATTATTACGCATATGAGGGGTTCTAAAAATACTTTAGCATAAAGAGCGAGGTATTTAGGAGGAGATAAATACCTCGCTCTTTACGCTAAAATATTTTTAGTGATTTCAACTATTTATTCTACGGCCTTTTTGATTCAGGGGTCATTCTTAAAGAATTGGGGCAAAACTTACGATTTAGTGTAAAAAGCGAGGTATTAACGAGGGTACAAACCCCCTCGTACACATAATAAAAATATAAGAATATAAAAGTTTGTTACGTAAGTTAATTCTTAAGTTACGTATATTTTTTACTAATAAAAACGTTCGTTGAATATTAAAAGTTCTAGTAGCCTTTTTAAGTAACCGAAAAATTGGAGGGCAGCTAGGCCTCCTTCCCCACCCCGTATTTCTCAAAATCGTCTGATCAAAACTAAGAGAAAGCCATTTAGCCAAAAAAAAAATTAATATACTAATTTCATTTCAATAATTTATGTGCGGAGAGCCAAAATCAAACATGCATTAATTCAAAAACGTTCAGAAATTAAATAAAAAAAAACTAGTTTTTTTAACTGAAAGTAAGGAGCGACATTAAAACTTAAAACGAACAGAAATTACTCCGTATATGAAATGGATTGTCCCCTCCGCAGTCCCTCGCTTTTTACGCTAAAGTTTTTAATTGTTTTAAAAAGTAGAATTGTGGCAAAGAGTCAAACTTTAGCGTAAAGAGCGAGGGACTGCGGAGGGGACAACCCATTTCATATACGGAGTAATTTCTGTTCGTTTTAAGTTTTAATGTCGCTCCTTACTTTCAGTCAAAAAAACTATTTTTTTTATATTTAATTTTGAAACAAGGGCCAGCTGATATCCGGTAGAGATGTTATTGAAAGTCAGCTAGCGGCTCATTTCTCTGCTTTGAGGAAACCACTGTTGCATTTAATTTTCGTCTCTGGCTTGTCGTCTCTTAGCCCTCGCTTGTCGAAATCACCAGGAATTGAGATGTCTTCAAAATATGTATGATAGTCTCTGCCCTACAAGGCAGTTCCTCGTCAGACCCAGATAATATTCCTACTAGGGTTATCAAGTTCTTTCAGCAATTGCCTCTCCCTCAAAAAAGCCTGTTGAAGCTTCTCTTGATCTTGGTATTTATTGTCCCATCATTTGGATGGCTACTTTCCAGTAAAAATTGCTCAGTATAGCCTCTTTCGTGAGGAGGCCAGATAAGTGGTAAAGTTTGCCAATCCACCTGCTATTAAACCCCTCTTAAATCTTCATTCTCTATGTCCTTGTATATTCTTCATTTACTTTTTCATGGTTACTTAGGACTCTTTTAATTGTATTTGAGCCTCCTGCTTTTGTATGTTCAAGCTCTTCATGATGTTCGGTCTGATTTTATTCCTCTGGTTGTAGCTCTAAAAATATAAATTAGCTTTATAGCTGTTGCTCAGAGCTGTCATTTCTTTGCCACATTTAAACGTCTGGAGTTAGATTTTTTAAAAGTTAGTTTTAATTTATAAATTGTTAGAAATATATTCTATCATTTTATTTTTTCTATGTTCAGAATGTTTTTTTCTTTAAGTGTTTTTGTTACAACTGTGATTGATTTTTTCTAGTTGGTAACAGAAAATATATAATAGTTAAAAACGCCTTGTGAATGATTTACTATTGATTAATTTTAAACTTTAATTTGTTATATGGGATCATTTTCTTTGTATATTTTTTTGCCAAGTCTGTGGTATCCCACTTCAACAGATTTCAGTTGTGGATTTTGTCTTTTTTGAAGGAATACTCTTTTCTTCTGTCAATTCTTCTTATTTTATTTTTCCTTTTTTCAGTAGATATTTATACGTTTAATGAAAAAGTAATCTGATATGAAGAAGAAATAATAACTGTTATCTTAAATAATAAATACTAGCTTAAAGAGTGAGGTACTGAGAAAGGGGCAACTCCCTTATATACGTAATAATAAACAAAAGAAAAATCGGAGGAAATTACAGTTCAAACAGCTAGTAGTAGTACCAATAGATGGTCCTGCCCATTGGTAAATATTCTACCTGTATTTTTGAATGTTGGTAAAATATTTTGAAACCTGCTTCATTTTTTTGTTTTCAGTTTCAATTTGGGATGCTCACTTTTGCAAGTGAGAGGAAATTTCCATAATATAATTATTTGCAGGGGGGAGGTAATTTAAACGGAGAAATTACCCGTTGAGAGAGGGGAGTAACAAAAGACAAGAACAACCAGGAATTATTTTAAGAATGTGAAATTATACTAAATGAATATTTGGGCACTCTCGCCTTGTAAGGAAGGTGTAGAAAGGTTGGAAACTTCATCTTGCATGGAATTCGCTGGTCCTTAATAGTCCGCAGTAGGGGGTATAGCATCGTTTGCCCTTGCCCTTCCTCCGGGTTGGGGACACAAAATTATCAAAATTCACGTGTAAATATTTTTTGCAACAAATCAGTGTGATGTAGCCATCCTTCCAACCTGGAAAAAATTCTCCTTAAGCCAAAATTGTCTGTTTTTGCATTACTGTAAGCTGTAGGCTTACGGATGGCAATTTAGTTTTGCCATCTGTAAGCCTCCAAAAGGTCTCTGTTTCATTTACAAATTATTTAAAACTTAACAGATTGCTTAAACTAAAAGTTCTGTTAAGCAAAAGTTTTTACAGGTACATTTGAAAGGAATGGATCTAAAACAAAGAAATTAGGAATGACATTAACTTTTATATCCTGTTTACTCAAGAAAGTGAGACCAAAGCGCACTTAGTGTTCAATTTGTTGTTTGAAATTGGTTCAGTTGAACGAGTGGGCTATTAAAGCTAAAACGGTTGTTATATCACAAAATAAATTCTGGAAGTTTAGGCAATGTTAAATTTTTATCTTTATAAAAAATATAAATCATTAAAAACAAATTATTGTGTTTTGATTCAAGTGAAAATATGAATATAGCCCTTAGGCGGTTGAAGGGGTACCAGTTAGTTTATATTCGTCTTAGGCTTAGTAAAGTATAAAATATAATTTCTACTCCTTTTAAATTTTATGTTCACCGTTTATCCCTTAATAGAAAACTTTTAATTAAAGTCGGTTCTTTTCTTCTAAAATTTACTTTATACACAAAAGTAGTCACAATGTTGGCTAATAATCTCCGCTAGCAATGTTTGCTTGTACTTGCTTTTGGATACAAGCTACTTGATCTTTTGTGAATTAAAAAAAAACGAAATTTCCATAATATTTTTTTTTGGCTAAATGGCTTTCTCATATTTTTTATCGAAAGATCTTGGTAAAAAAGGGCAGGGGAGAAGGCCTAGTTGCCCTCCAAGTTTTGGCTACTTTAGACTTCAACTAGATTTTTTTTTATTTTTTGTCCGAACGTTTTAGTTATTAACGAACATACCTTATTATACCCTATTAAGAATTAATTTACGTAACGAACTTTTATATTTATGTATTTCTATTACGTATATGAGGGGGTTTGCCCAATCGTCAATACCTGGCTCTTTACACTAAAGCTTTAATTTTATAAGAATAACCCCTGGATTACAAAGGGCGTAGAATAAATTATTGAAATTACTAAAAATACTTTAGCGTAAAGAGCAAGGTATTGCAGATTTGTTTTTTAGGTTTTAATGCTATCCATTACTTCCAGGTAAAATTTTCATTTATTTATTTATTTTCTCATTTTTTTTTAAATAATGCTAGAAAATCCTGCACGCCTTTCATGAAAATTTTCTTCTCTCATGATGAATTCCTCCATAGAAAGATTCTTCCACGTATACCTTGCTACGTATACCTTTGCGTGTTTACTTAATAAACACGCATCCGTAATCTGTCTTTTGGAAAAAAAAGTACAAAATTCCACATCTCTCTAGATGGGAGTTCTGACACGTTGAATCTGATGGTGTGGTTTTCGTTAAGATTCTATGACATTTAGGAAGAGTTTCCCCTATTTTCTAAAATATCGCAAATTTTTTTCCTTGTTTCTTCTTCCAAAGAGTAAGCGCTTCAGCATTTGCTTGGTAAGGGCATTGTCTGGCCTTTGAAAAACATGAGCAAGTCAAGTTCTGCCATAATTTAGTACAAGGGGAAATCAACGAGGGCTTGACTTGGACAGGAGTGATCAAACTTGACGAGGAATTGGGTGTCTCTGATGTCTACTGTTCTCATGGCTATATTTCGTATCCTTGTAAGATTACGGAGTGAAACATTAAATTACGAATCTGAATTTTCGTTTAAGATGATATATTTTTTTTTTGAATGGCCATCATACATAGAAGGAAAACACAAAATATAAGACAAAACAAAAAAAGAAAATATTCATTAAACATGCCAAAAATTTCACCGCCAAAAATTCTTCCTCGGTTGTACAAAAACTGTGGACTGAGAATATTTTCTACACAGAGCTTCTGCATTCCAATAGCTTGAAACTTCAATTAGAAATGTCAATATTTGAACTTATCAACAACTTCTAAATGAGTACTCTCCAGAAAGGAAAACGTGTCTTCTGACTTGGACAAAAATCTTTTTGGTGTCCTTTCTGATCTTCCTTTTGACCAACTCTGCCATGAAAGTTTCGCTGCATAGCATTGCATACGGATTGTCGATTTAGTTTTTCAACAGGGCGACACTGTCTTAGCATAATTAAGGTCTCTGATGAATAAGTTGTAGCAGAATATAGGACGCACTCTGTCTTACAACTAATGATGAAGTTAAACAGATCGGGAGAGAGGAAACATCCCTCTCTCACCCCAAAATTAGCGTCAAAGATTAAGAAAAACCTACTGCTTACTTTTAGACAGTCACGAACGTAAGATTACACACGAAGATGAGACGTTTCATATTTTCCACAATACTATTTTTACCTCACTATGTCATCTCTAATGGCTGAATCAAGTCAGTTATAAAATTAATGAAGACGGCTGTAGTGATTCACCTGTGCTTCATGTAGTGCTCAAGGATTTTTGAAATGTAAAGAGCTTATTTCACAGAATATTCGAGGTCAAAACCTAATTTATTTTGTGTAATGTGGCTGCAATCCTCACCGATAAAAAATGGCACATATAAAACGGCACCGATAAAAAATGATTAAAATTGTAATAATTTTTTGTTAGCAAAATTTACTAGAGACATTCATTGGCTGTATTTGGAGTTAATTTTGTCCCTGTTTTTGTTCAAGCGGTAGAATGCTGATACTTTTTAGTACCAATTTCTGAAAACATTCATCTTTTGCACCAAGATCTTTTTCAAGATTTCTCCAGGTGGCGAGCAAGAAGCTTCCGGATAGGTTTTGCAAGGATCTGCTGGTTTTGTATCCAATTCCTGGTTTTAGAATTTCTAATTTTTTAGTTCAGTTGGAACATTTTAACTATGGGGGGGGGGGTCAATGAGAACCCCCTTAAGGTTTTAATATTAGTCTTAGTTTTGTTTAAGTTGTCTAAACATTATCTTTTTTTAAATTGCTTAAAACCAAAATTTGCGAAATGGTATTTCTTACATTTTGGTGTTGGACATGTTGAAAAGTTAGCCCAAAATTTTTAACTGACAATACGATAAATGTTTGATATCACCGTTAGCAACTACTGTATTTCAATATCAACCATCGTTTAATAATAAACTGGTTCAGAATCTCTGAAATACTAGCTTTGGTGGAAATCAAGGACAATCTGAGGAATGTTTGTTCAGTATTTTCGTATTTCGTTATGAAACGTTATGTACGATAAATACAAACTAAAGGGTAGTTGTGCCCCACAATCTCACCTGTAGCCCTTTAAAGAAGGGTAAGCTTGAACAGCTTCTGTTCCTGGGGAGTATTTACATCTCTTGCTTCACTTGGCTCATTAACTCACAAATTGACAGAGTGCTGACTTTTAGTATCAAGAGGACAAGCTGTAAAACTCTCTTTTCCTCTCCTTGGTTCCATCATAAACAGTTCTTAGGAGTTGAGTAATATCAACCGTACCCTCGCTCTCCGCGTCCCCTCCGCAATCCCTCGCTCTTTACGCTAAAGTTTGACTCTTTGCCACAATGCTGCTTTTTAAAACAATTAAAAGCTATAGCGTAAAGAGCGAGGGATTGTGGAGGGGACAACCCATTTCATATACGGAGTAATTTCTGTTCGTTTTAAGTTTTAATGTCACTCCTTACTTTCAGTTAAAAAGACTAGTTTGTTTTACGTAGTTTGATCACTACGTAGTTACGATCACTACGATCACTACGTAGCTACGATCACTACGTAGTTACGTAGTTTGATCACTAAAGTCAGAGTGTATTATCTTTACTATTGTGACCTGATATCTCTTATAGGATGTCTATACAGTACTTTCTATGGCAGTTAAGCGTAAACGTGTAATAGTTTCCAGGGAGGAGACTTAGCTTTGGAAGAAGATACAAAAATAACATATTTGTTTTTCTGCTGTAACCAAATATTGCACTTTTGCATATTTCTGAATATCTAGGGGGTGTTGCTAAAGAGTGATTCAGTTTCTTTTCTCTTCTTGTTGAGGTCATTTGAAAAGGTTAGATTCTGTCTTTGTTTTCTTCTGAGCAATGTGGACGACTTGGCGGAGGTCTTTGTAGAAATATTTGCTTGTTTCTGTTTTCATAGTTTGCTACTGGCTGACAAAATCCTCGTTTTTTCTCACCTAGTTGATTTTATTTTTAATTCATTATATCCTTTCTTTTCTTTGTTTCATAAGCCATAAAAATTAAATGGTATTTTGAAAAAAATAAACAAAAAACAAATAAACGAAATAGAATAAATGATAGACTATTAGGGTACAAGGAAAATATATTTAAAATGGAGTAGAAAGAGCTTTGGCTTGGCCTGTTGCCCCATTTAATAAAACGTTTGTTCTTAAGATCTCTCATCAATAAGACTCTCTCGTTATGCCCAAGAACACTCTTCACTTATTATTACAGAAAAAAACTTGCCCTAGAAACAGTCTTTTGTAAAAATGGGTGCTATTGTCTCGTCTGACTTGGCAAGCAAATGGAAAGGTGGGGTTCTTTGTCAGTGACGGCTGTTGGAGCACAAATTAAAGAAAAGAAAAATGAAAAATCTAATAAAGGATTTTATATGAAATACCAAAACTAATTTAATCACTAATATATTTTAGCAGAATTTTGTCCCAGCAATGTGTTACCCTTGCTGCTGACGAATAATACGAATAAAATTAAGACATTAATTTAAGTCAGAATTAGCGTAGCTTCTGAATTATATTAAATAAAAAAAAAATAAGTTTTTTTTAACTGAAAGTAAGGAGCGACATTAAAACTTAAAACGAACAGAAATTATTTCGTACATTAAAGGGGCTGCTCCCTCATTAACGCCCCGCTCTTTACGCTAAAGTTTGACTCTTTCTCTAAACTTTACTTTTTAAAACAGGAAAAAACTTTAGCGTAAAGAGCGGGGCGTTGACGAGGGAGCAGCCCCTTTCATATACGAAGTAATTTCTGTTCGTTTTAAGTTTTAATGTCGTTCCTTACTTTCAGTTAAAAAAACTTGTTTTTCTTATTTAATTTCTGAACGTTTTTGAATGAATGCATATTTTGATTTTGGCTCTTCGCACATGAATAATTAAAATAAAATTCGCATATTTATTTTTTTGGCTAAATGGCTTTCTCATAGTTTTGATCGAAAAATATTGAGAAAAAAAGAGCGGGGGAGGAGGCCTAGTTGCCCTCCAAGTTTTTGGTCACTTAAAAAGGCTACAAGAACTTTTAATTTTTTACGAACGTTTTTATTAGTAAAAGATATACGTAACTTACAAATTAGCTTACGTAACGAACTTCTGCATTCGCATTTGTTTATTACAAATATGAGGGGGTTCACCACATCGACAGTACCTCGCTCTTTACACTAAAGCTTAAATTTTGTCCCAATTCCTTAAGAATGACCCCTGAATCACAAAGGCCGTAGAATAAATAGTTGAAATTTCCAAAAATACTTTAGCGCAAAGAGCGAGGTATTAGGAGGAGGTGAAACCCTCATATGCGTAATAATTTCTGTTCGTTTTAAGTTTCAATGCTGCTCCTTACTTTCAGTAGAAAAAACTTTTTCATATTTATTTTTTCATTTTTTTAAAAATAATGTTAGAAAATCCTGCGCTCCCTTCATGGAAATTTTCTTCCCCTATGAAAAATACCCCCATTGAAAGTTCTCCCAACGTATCCCCCTCTTCTCACCCCTCCCCCAAACCAAAAAATCCCCCTGAAAACGTCTTTTCACTTCCCAATAACCATTACTATATGGTTACTATATTACTATATTACTATTATATATTACTATTAGTGCTGTATTACTATAGCACTGGTCAAAGTTTGTAACTTGTAGCCCCACCCACGGGGACTATAGGGAAATAAGTCGTCCCCAAAGACATAGTTATAAGGTTTTTCGACTATGCTGAATAAAATGGGTATCTCAGAATTTTGATCCGGTGACTTTGGGAAAATAGTTAGCGTGGGAGGGGGCCTAGGTGCCCTCCAATTTTTGGGTCACTTAAAAAGGGCACTAGAACTTTTCATTTCCATTAGAATGAGCCCTCTCGCAAGATTCTAGGACCACTGGGTCGATACGATCACCCCTGGGGAAAAAAAAAAACAAAATTCTAGGAGAGGGCTCATTCGATTGCAAATAAAAAGTTCTAGGGCTCGTATTTAGCATCAACTGTTACTGGAAATTTATAAACCTTTTCTTGTGACCTTTTTAACCCCCTACCCATAGCCCCCAAGACATTTGATCAACATAACTAAAAAGGCCAAGACAATTTTGTTCTCATAAGCTCAAAACTTACATCCTTCCGTCCAGGGACTGAAAAGATCTTATGACTAAAGATAAGAATAGGAAAAAAAATCTGTTTTTCAAAAAACAGTAGCAAAGAAGAAGAAAAGAGCCAAAACATATTTTCTCGTCTCAATTTGTATGGGAGGGACGGCCGTGGAAACTTGGGAGAGGCATTGTTCAATTCAAAATCGGCAGTTTCGTTTTAAATATGGCCAGAAATGCATCCCTAATCGAGTTAGAAAAAAAAATGACCTTAGATAGTCAGTTTAATTAACATCTACTAATATTTATTCCTTAAAAGCTATGAAAATTTTTTATATATAAAAGGAAGAAAAGTAAAAACATTTCAAACGTATTTTGTTTTCAGCAAAGCGTAAATTGTATTCTAGTCAAACAGTTCATGGTAACGAACGTAGTACGGAGCGACCAGGCTCAATAGTAACCGAGACTCTAAAAAACGGAATTTTGATACCAATAGTTGCATCGAAAGAGAAGTATTTTAATACTGGTTTTAAATATTTAAGTTTCATCAAGTTAAGTTCTACTCATCAAAAGTTACGAGCCTAAGAAAATCGGCCTTATTTTAGAAAATATGGGGAAACACCTCTTAAAAATGATAGAATCTTAGTGATAGTGATGGAAAATCACACCATTGGATTCAGCGTACCAGAGAACCGTACAGTAGAAGTTTCGAGCTCCTATCTACAAAAATGTGGAATCTTGTATTTTTTGTCACAAGACAGATCACGGAAGCGTGTTAATTTGTTTGTTTTTTTCCCAGGGGTGATCGTATCGACCCAGTGGTCCTAGAATGTCGTGAGAGGGCTTATTCTGACGGTAATTATAAGTTCTAGTGCCCTTCTTAAGGGATAAAAAATGGAGGGCACCTAGGCCCCCTCCCAGCCTCAATTTTTTGCCAAAGTCACCAGATCAAAATTCTGAGATAGCGATTTTATTCAAAATAGTCGAAAAACCTAATCACTATGTCTTTGGGGACGACTTACTCCCCCGAAGTCCCCGTGGGAGGGACTGCAAGTTACAAACTTTGACCAGTGTTTGCATATAGTAATGGTTATTGGGAAGTGTACATACGTTTTCAGGGGGATTATTTCGGGTGGGGGAGAGGCTGAGGGCAGAGCGTTATGTGGATCGGATTTTGTGGATTTAGATCGAATAGAGCTCATTTGATTGGAAGTCGGAAGTTGTAGTGCCCTTTAAAGATTCGAAAGTGAATGGAGGGCAATCAGCCCCTCCAAGTCTCCCATGTTCCAAAACACATCTAAACGAAATTTTAAGAGATCTATTTGGCTTAGTATTGTTGAAAGGTCCAGTAATTTTGTCTTTAGAGATGTCAACCTCCCCACAGTCTTCAGGACAAGAACTGTAGGTGAGGCAATTCGTTCATTGTTTGCACATGGTATATGTAATCGAGAAGGGAATGCATGTTTGAACTTTACTTTCGAAGAAGACGATGGACATTCCGGTGAGCCTTTCAGAGAATGTTGAGGGGAGTGTTGAACTAAATTAGAACACGTTATGTGTATACGGATTACCAAAAGGGTGTAACAGAGGAATAACTGAGTATACTAATTTGAAAAATACAGGAAATGATAGGGGAGATGATCAAATGGCAATATTTACACTCTACCATTGCTACTACAACTACCACCACTAATACAACCACACTACTCCATTTACAGTGTTGAGAAGAAATTTAACCTAAATCAAAAGACGGTAAGGACATGTACATTGTCAAAATAGCGTATTTCAAGAATTGATTTGGGTATTAAGTTGGAACTTTCAGAGATTGCTTAAAGAAGAAGTCCTTCTCATCAAGACGCAATATGTGCACACTACTGCTAATATTACTGTTGCTGCTACATTTAATACTAATACTACTACTCCTAAAAATTCTACTACTACTTCTATTGCAACTACTTGCAGGGCTAAAAGCATTGATGTCAAAATTTCAAGAAGTATATGAACATGTAGGTTATCAAAACGACATATGAGCAATGTCATAGCAAGGCTTAATTGAATTAATTCTATCGAGAACGACTATCGAGAACGACTGGGGGTATTAAGTTGAAACTTTTGAATCTACTACCATTGTACTATTACTGCTTTTGCTCTTAAAATTTGAACAAATAAAATGAGTGTAAGTGTATTCAGGTTATAAAAGAGCATAGATATAATCTTTTTGAAATGATATTAAGTTTTATTTGTCAGGTCAACATGAGGAGGTATAAAATTGAATTCAGAAACACTATTTGTATCAGGATTAAACATTTTTGAAAAAGTTTCTCCAATATCAACCCAATACAAATAGCTTTCCAAACTATGGATTCTTACAGAGTAAAAACTGAAAAGATATTTTTTCCGTGGAAAAGACTATGTCAATAAAAACAAACATGAATTAACTTAAAAATATTTTTCCCCAAAACTACCACAAATCACTATCAGTAAATAAATGAAACTCAAAGCGGAAAGAAATCCCAATAAATAGCCAATTCAAACTCAAAACAAGCAAAATTTAACATCATTAGGGCTAATAACCCCATGCCTTCTCAGGACCAGAACATAATTTGCGCTTTAGTCAAAAGAAAAAACAAAACAAAAACAAATGAACGTGAATTGTTAGTTTACTAGGCATTTACTGATATTTATTCCTTAAAAATTTGATAGTATTTTTATTTATGAAAGTAAAATAGCGAACACATTTAAAAAGTACCTTTTCCCAGTGACCTAACCTAGGCTAAACTATAAAAATCAAAATTATAATAACCATAGTTGCGTCAAAAGAATTGACTTTTTATTTTGATTCTAAAAATGTAAAATTCATTAAGTTTAAATTTAACCATCAAAATTTATGAGCCTAAGAAAGTCAGTATCATTTAAAAAAAGATAAAACACCCCCCAAATATTCAAGGAATCATAATGAAAATTAAATCATCAGATTCAGCGTATCAGAAAACCTATTGTAAACTATTCAAGCCTCCATCTGCAAAAACGTGGAATTTTGTATTTTTGCCAGAAGGAACAACACGGATACGTGTTTTTTCGTGTGTTGTTTCTTTACTGTTTTTTTATTCTTGTCAGGGAATCTGTCGGACCAATAGTTCTAAAATATCGGGAGAGGGCTCATCCAAACACAAGTTCAAAGTTGCTATTTCCTTTTAAAGTGACCAGAAAGATTAAAGGGTAACTAGACTCCTCCTACCTGTCTTTTATTTGTCTTTTCCCCAAGGTCAATTGGTCAAAATTCTTAGATAGTCATTTGGTTCAGGATAGTTAGAGGTCTAATAACTATGGCTCTGGGGAAGACATAACCCACCAAAGCCTCTGGGGAAAGGCATCCTTTGAAACTTAAGCAACCGTTGTCGAAATAAAACCGTGTTTCCAAGTTTGAAAAAGCCCTAATAAGGAAAATTCGAGCCCCCCTCCCTCTAAAAAAAATCAATATTTGAATTTAAAGTATATCGGGGAGAGGATACGGTATCAAAAGATCATATCTTCAGACACGAATCAGTCTTAATTTCGGTAAATTAATTTTACCTTGGGGACTAGCCTAGAGGGCGTTTTTTCTTAATAGAAGACCGGAAATACTGAAGAAAACAGACTCTTGGTAGTTCTTTAGTAGTTTAAATGGCGCTGTCCGTTGGCACCTATACTTGGGGGTTCCATATAGTACGGGTTTAAAAATTTCTCAAAATTTTTTTATTTTAATATTTATTATGTACAAGTTTTGGAGCTTTTTTGCATTAAATGTGGTATTATTAACTTGAATATATGAATTTTTTTATATTTATTATGTACAAGTTTTTGGAGATTTTTTTTTTGCATTAAATGTGGTATTTATTGCCTTGAATATGTGATTTTTAAAATTTTTATATTTATTATGTAAAAGTTTTTGGAGCTTTTTTTGTCAAATGCAAAACAAGACTGCTTTAAGGCATTAGTTTACTTAGTTTTCATTGGGCTTTTGGAAACTACCCAGAAGAAGGTTTCCTTTCATTTTAACTTTACGGAGCTTGCAGGTGAATAATCTTCGTTTTCGTCCCTCCCTTCTAATGTGAAAATTCATAATCTGTTTTCGAAAAGCCATTAATGCAGTCCTCCCCTTTCCTACTCTTTGTCACGAGGAGTCACCACAGACTAATGGCTGCCCTTGAATACAAGAGACGGTAATATATCAAAAGAAGACAATAAAAAAATATCCTATTTAAATGCTCAAAGCCCTTACAATCCTTGTAAACATTTCCTTTCTAGGCTGATTCCCTCCATAAAATCCCAACCCTGTCAATAATTCCCAATTCAAAATACCCCACATACAAATTTGAGCAACCGAAAGGGATTTCTTTGATTATCGGAATGAAATGTTAAAAATTTTGGTGAACAATGTATTTCTGATTAAAGAAAATTTAAGGAAACTGCTTGAAAATTCTTAAAGAAAGAACGATTTTACTTTTTCAAGCAAGTCTAGATTCTTCATCAAGAATAATTCTGGGTAGTGAGAAAATGCTTAAAAAGTATCATACATTCCGGCTCGGTAAAATATAGTTTTAGCAATAATTAATCAAAGGATATAAGTATCATGTTTTGCTGTAGCATAATCCTTTGTAGTTTTTACCTTCGGTTATTACCCCCCACCTCCTTAAAGTCATTCCCTCATGGCAAAATACCATCTCGCAAAAAATTAACCCATGAAAAATTTCCCTCACCTGTAAAATTAGTAACGGAAAGAAATGTAAGAAAATAAAAACAGTAGAGTAAACAAGGGATTTTTGAATATTCTACTGATTTTCCAAAATACATGTAGAATAAATAGTGTAGTTTAGAGTATTCTATAGTATTTATTTTGCACTTTCATTTGCTTAAATGGTTCTGCTTTTAAAGGGGTTGTGTTATCATTACTGGGTAGCATAAAGACAAAAAAAAATGTTTAAAATATGTAATTAACACCAACTACGAAAGGAGTGCCCCATAATGAAAATGCACCAAAATACTGACTGGGACTAAAAAGTACAAGTAATTACTTCCTGTGGACTTGCTCTGGCACTGATATTCGTTATACACGGTACAAGTTCAGCGCTTGCAATGTCGAACATGTCCATTAGGTGTGTATCTAACTTTCTCTTTTACTGCTAATTTTTACTATTGGGGGAAATTCTCCAAATGGCAACTATTTCGGAGGGAGGATTTACGTGAAAGAATTGCCTGAGGAGGGAACAACAAAAGGTAAAACCAACGAGGAGTAATTTTGAGTCAGTGATTTTTTTCAAAACGAACATTTGGGCTCTGTATCTTAGAGCCGTCATTAGCAAAGCAAATGGTATTTATTAATAATATATTACTAAATTCAATCACCTTCTTAATCAAGTCAAGAAAGCCTTAAATGAAACCACTTTGGAACCCCTGACCTAATTGTTCATACAGTAACATATAAATTGTGTTCTATTTTTAGTTAATTATAACCATTAAATATTTAAATTTCAGTAATTTTTTTTATTATATCTGCTAAATATAAGGCTTGAGTAATTCTAACGCACTCACATTGATCAATTTGTCTTACACGAGTGCTTGTGAGATCTATACAGAAATGGATTTTAAAACAAGTGAGTTTTGTTCAACAAAAAGTTGGATTGCAACTACTGACAGATTTTTTTTAAAAACAAACTCATATGATTACTTACTATTGAAACTTTAAGCTTTGAGTTCTAATTCGAAGCACGCATTTCCGATTAACTCACTAATGAGACAGGTAAGAAAGAGACATATCTTTAGAATCAAATTTCATCTTGAGTCAAAAAATAAATTCATTTGTGTTAGAAAGGAGCTTTAACCCTCCCCAATCCCAATATGCGAGTATATATTCTGAGTTGCATGTATATCCCAAATTTTTCTGTTGGTCACTCTTTTTTGTTCCGATTGATCTAACAGTTTTGTTAAAATAAGGGAAAATTCATTGCATACACACATTTAAGGGTGCATACTCCAAAATTAGGAGAAGAAGGAGGACTAAAGATAATTTTCGACATAACCGATTGTATATTTTGTCTCCATATGAAATTCCCTGATTTTAAATATATGTCTATTTTTAAGCTACCTCATTAGTAAATTAATCCAAAAATTTACCGAAACCGAAACTTTGAAAGGTTTGATCTTTTGGTAAAACATATATCATTTGGTATCTATTAGCTCCCTCGCTACTTGGAGAGATCTTATACTCAAAAACTATTACATTCTTTTTTTTACAAAATTATTTAAAAAATTCAAAATGCCACTTATGCAGTCATCTATTTCATACTCTTTGTCACGAGGAGTCGCCACGGACTGACGGTTGTCCTGGAATACAAAATACATTAACAATTATCAAAAGAAGAAGAAAATATTCCTATTTAAATACTCATACAACTTAAAATCCTTGAAAAAATTTCCTTTCTAGGCTGATTCCCTCAATAAAACAACTAACCTGTCAATAATTCCCATGGAAAATACCCCGCATACAAATTTGAGCAGCCGAAACGGATTTCTTCCATCTTGCGAATAAAATTTTGAAAATTTTGGTGAACAAGGTATTTCAGATCAAAAAATTATGAAAACTGGTTTAAAATTCTTGAAGAAAGAACGATTTTACTTTTTTTGGAAAGTCTAGATTCTTCACCAAGAAGAAGTCTAAGTAGTAAGAAAATGCTTAAGTAGTATCATAAATTCTGGCTCGGTAAAAAATAGATGTAGGACTAACTAATCAAATGATATAAATATCTTGTGTTGCTGGAGCATAATTCCTTAGTTTTTACCTTTGATTATTGCCCTCCCCTAGAGTCATTCCCCAATGGTAAAATACCCTCTTTCAAAAAATTACCCTATGGAAAATTCTCCTCACCTGTAAAATTGAGCAACCGAAGGGAAAGCAGGAAAAATAAAAAGAGACAAAGAAAACAAGAGTTTGGAATATTCTGCTTATTTTCCAAAAGACGTGTAGAATCTATGGTGTAGAGTATCCTATAGTATTTATTTTTGCACTTTCATTTACTTAAAATTTTCTGCATTTTAAGGGGTTGAGTTATCATTACTGGGTAACATAAAGGGTAAAAAAAATATTTGAAAATATGAAATTAATAGCAACTATGGAAGCAGTGCCCCATAATGAAAGTGTACTGGCTGGAACTAAATAGTACAAGTAATTACTTCCTGTGGACTTGCTCTGACACTGATATATGTTATACACGGTACAAGTTCAGCACTTGCGATCTAGAACGTGCCCATTAGGTGTGTATCCAAAATCGTATTCAAGGGAGGAGTTTGAACGCCCCAACGAATCGTTTGTCCAATGTAAAAAGGTTATAAAATGCATAAAAGTTAGCTAATTGTTTTCTTTAGCCTATATTTTATCCTTTTGTGATAACTCCACCATGATCTTCAAAAATATGAATAAAATAATTTAAAGAATTAATAAGCTAAAAATAAATAAACAATTGCAAGATATTTTAATTCCATCTGTATTTTAGAATATAGCTAGAATATTCCAAAATCCCATATTTTCTTCATTCCTTTTATTTTTCTAACTTTCCCTTTGGTAGCTAAATTTTACCATTGGGGGAATTCTCCAAGTGGCAATTTTTTTAGAGGGAGGATTTACTTGGAAGAATTGCCCAGAGGAGGGGATAACAAAAGGTAAAACTAACGTGGAGTTACTTTTAGTCAGTGATATTTTTCTAAGCGAACGTTTGGGATCTGTATCTTAGAGCCTTCATTAGCAAAGCAAATGGTATATATGCATAAAAACGTATTTCTTATGCGTTGGTTCAAGCCGTTTTGTACCCCCCCCCCAAAAAAAAAACTCAATACGACTATAGGCAAATCAGAAGTCTTCTTTTTTTGTCTAAAATACCTTTAAGGGTCGTCCTTATTTAAAATTTAATTGAAATAACATGGATTCAAATTGCAAATAAATAAAAAAAAAAGTTTGTTTTTTAACTAAAAGTAAGGAGCGACTTTAAAACTTAAAACGAACAGAAATTACTTCGTATATGAAAGGGACTGCCTCCTCATCAATGCCCCGCTCTTTACGCTAAATTTTGACTCTTACTCTGAACTCTACTTTTTAAAACAGTAAAAAAATTTAGCGTAAAGAGCAGGACGTTGATGAGGAAGCAGCCCCTTTCATATACGAAGTAATTTCTGTTCGTTTTAAGTTTTAATGTCACTCCTTACTTTCAGTTAGAAAAAAATTGTTTTTTTTTTCATTTAATTTCTGAACGTTTTTGAATCAATGCCTGTTTTGATGTTGGCTCTCCGCGGAGGAATAATTAAAACGAAATTTACATATTGATTTTTTTTTTTTGCTAAATGGCTTTCTCATAGTTTTGATCGACTGATTTGAGAAAAAAGGAGTGGGGGAGGAAGCCTAGTTACCCTCTGATTTTTGGTTACTTAAAAGGACAACTAGAACTTTTATTTTTTTTTACGAATGTTTTTATTAGTAAAAGATATACGTAACTTATAAATTAGCTTACGTAACGAACTTTTGCATTATCATGTTTTTATCACATATATGAGGGGGTTCACCCCCTCGTCAATACCTCACTTTTTACACTAAAGCTTAAGTTTTGTCCCAATTCATTAAGAATGACCCCTGAATCACAAAAGCCGTAGAATAAATAGATGAAATTACTAAAAATACTTTAGCGTAAAGAGTGAAGTATTTGGAGGAGGTGGGCCCCTCATATGCGTAATAATTTAGGTTTGTTTTAAGTTTTAATGCTGCTCCTTACTTCTAGTTGAAAAAACTTTTCACATTTATTTTTTTTAAAATAATACTAGAAAATCTTGCGCTACCTTCATGGAAAGTTTCTTCCCCCATGTCAAATTCCTCGATGGAAAGTTCCCCCAACATATCCCCCTCTTCTCAACCCCTCCCCCAAACCAAAAAATCCCCCTGAAAACGTCTGAACACTTCCCAAAAACCATTACTATATGTAAGCACTGGTCAAAGTTTGTGACTTGTAGCCCCTCGCAAAGGGACTGTGGGGGAGTAAGTGGTCCCCAAAGACATAGTTATAAGGTTTTCCGACTACGCTGAATAAAATTCCAATCTCAGAATTTTGATCCGTTGACTTGGAGAAAATAATTAGCGTGGGAGGGGGCTTAGGTGCCCTCCAATTTTTTGGTCACTTAAAAAGGGCACTAGAACTTTTCATTTCCGTTAGAATGAGCCCTCTCGCAACATTTTAGGACCACTGGGTCGATACGATCATCCCTGGGAAAAGAAGAAAAAATAAAAAATAAATAAACACGCATCCGTGATCTGCCTTCTGGCATAAATACAAAATTCCACATTTTTGTATATAGGAGCTTGAAACTTCTACAATAGGGTTCTCTAATACGCCGAATCTGATGGTGTGATTTTCGTTAAGAATATATGACTGTTAGGGGGTGTTTCCCTCTATTTTCTAAAATAAGGCAAATTTTCTCAAGTCTAAACTTGATTAAACTTATATATTTAAAATCAGCATTAAAATGCGATTCTTTTGATGTAGCTATTGGTATCAAAATTCCATTTTTAGAGTTTTGGTCACTATTGAGCTGGGTCGCTCCTTGCTACAGTTCGTTACCACGAACTGTTTGATTCGGAACTAAATAAATTTTCAAAAGACAGAACTTCTTATTTCAAATCAGTAAGCTAATTGTTTTGTTTAACCTTTATTTTAGCCTTCTATGATAAATCAGCCATGATCCCCCCCCCAAAAAAATGAATAAAATAATTTAAAGATTGAATGATTTAAAAATAAAAAGGCAACTGTAAGATATTTTACATCTTAAATTTTTTCTCTATTTTAGAATATAAATATAATATTCAAAATTTTCAAAAGACAGGACTTCTTATTTCAAATCAGTAAGCTAATTTTTTTTTAACCTTTATTTTGGCCTTCTATGATAAATCAGCCATGATCCCCCCCCCCCCCAAAAAATGAATAAAATAATTTAAAGATTGAATGATTTAAAAATAAAAAGGCAACTGTAAGATATTTTACATCTTAAATTCTTTCTCTATTTTAGAATATAAATATAAAATTCAAAATTTTCAAAAGACAGGACTTCTTATTTCAAATCAGTAAGCTAATTGTTTTGTTTAACCTTTATTTTAGCCTTCTATGATAAATCAGTCATGATCCCCCCAAAAATATGAATAAAATAATTTAAAGATATAATGATTTAAAAATAAAAAGGCAACTGCAAGATATTCTACATCTTAAGTTTTATCTCTATTTTAGAATATAAATAGAATATTCAAAAATCCCACCTTATTTTCCTTTTTTAACTTTCTCCTAGGCTGTAAAGTTTTACTAGTGGGGGAATTTTCCAAGGGGCCACTATTTTAGGGGGGATGTAAATGGAGGGATTGCCCATAGGTGGGGAGATAACAAAAGGTAAAACCAACGAGGAGTAATTTTGAGTCAGTGATATTTTTCTACACGAACATTTGGGCTCTGTATCTTAGAGCCGTCATCAGCAAAGCAAATGGTACTTATTAATAATATATTACTAAATTCAACGACCTTCCTCAAGTCTAGAAAGCCTTAAACGAAACCACTTGGGAACCCCTGACCTAATTGTTTATGCAGTCACATGTTAATTCTGTTCAATTCTTAGTTAATTATAAACGATGAATATTAATATGTCAGTAATTTTGATTATATCTACTGAACATAAAGCTTACGCGATTCTAACCCACTCACATTAATCAGTTTGCCTTAAACGATTGCGTGTGTGAAAAAAATATATAGAAAAATGGATTTTAAAACAAGTGAGTTTTTTTTACTCTTTATTGCCAGTTCTTTTTTAAACATGACAAGAGGCGACTTTTCAAGGTAGTAAAAAAATTTCACAAGTGTTAAAAACCACATAGAAATGTGTTATCCCAAATATAACCAAAGGGTATAAGCATATGCTGCTCGTCAAAATTCTTGTGAGTGAATAATTTTTTTCTTACTAGTGGCTTAAAATGTAACCAATAGGGTGCAATTTTCATCCTACAGTCATTTAGCTCTTAATTAAAATCTATACTTTAGCAAATTAAAATTGAGCCTAATTTGTTCTTCCTTTAATTACAGCTGCACCACCAGTGACAAGAATAATCTCTTTTATATTCATCTGGATTTGTCCTATTTTATTTTTTAAACAGGAAACTTTTCTTAAGCAACTTTTGTTATTGTGTACCCAATACCACTTGACTATCCAGACACGGACACCTCTTCTCCCCCCCCCCAAATCAAAATGCTTAAGACTCACCCCTGATTACATTTGAATTACTGTTTAACTTCTCAAAAAATGGTAGTAGTTTCATCTGCCACTCCGACATGCTGCTGCTACTCGCTTAAAATCCCAATCAACTGTTTGTGCTCACATTAATATTTCACCAGGTCTCTTTTATATTCTTCTGGATTTGTCCTATTTATTTTTTAACAGGATCGTATGAAAATGCATTTATTTAAAAGAAAGAAGCCGTTACAAAAAACACAAAAAAATAACGAAACATTAATTTATGATTTATTTTAGGGAATTTTCATTGAAAAAAGCTTTTTTTATTACAACTTTTTCTTAGTGACAAATTTGCTTCTACTTTTCAAAAAATACATTTTGCCATCTTGTTCCCTATCCCTCCGTATTTTTTTCTGTGTTTTTGCAACAGTACATACACTTTTCTTGCACATATCACCGGCACTTAACACTTAACAAGAACCAGTAGTAAAACTAAAAAAAAAAAATTAGTTTGACCAATATCTTTGAGTGGCCATGATTTTACATGGAGTTTTACTTTATTTATTTTTTTTTTGTCTGGTCTCAAAACTTGTTTTTGTTCACTGAAAAGGTTCTCTACAATAAAAATGTCATTAATATTTGATTTAACATAAAACACAACGTTGATAATCTCTCTTGAATAAAAGTGAAAGATGATTGGTCCCAAATATCTTAAATTAACGAAAAAAAGGAAAATGCTTGCTGATGGAATAATGGAAAAAAAATTCTGATTGCTTGCTAGAATTTAGCATAAACTTACTTTTGAAATATAAGCAGCTGCTATCAAAACGAAATTGTATTTTTCAAGTTTAATTTGTCCAAACCGGTCTTTAAATCGAGTAAGTTATAATAGGGAGAGTTTGACCCCGTCTCTTAGAAAGACCAATTTTAAAATTTTAAACGTCACGGGAAGAGGATAAAGTGTCAAAAGATCCTACCTTCAGATAAGAATCCGTTTCAGTCTCGTCATTATAATTTTACCGTGGGGATAAGCCTTTTTATTTGCTATTAACAAATAAAATTGGACGATCCCGTTAACGTGTGGGTAATATTTTCTGATGGAATGACCTAGAAATAAAGAATTCTGATTGTTAGCTCGAATTTAACTTAGGTTAGGTTACATCAGGTTATGGGTAAAGAAATGATCTGAAACCTAACTTAACCTCTCACTGTCAAACCTTGCATAAAAATGAAAAATTATGACTGGCCATGCTGACTAAATCTAAGTTGAAAAGAGGTAATTTGAAAGGTAATCTTTGTGAAAAATTTTATATTCATGATTTTAAGTAATTTCTTTTTAAGGTCATATACCCACAAGATACGTTATGGCATTCATGGCCTTCCTTGGCTACATCAATATTTTTTTGGTGAGGAATAGCATCAATCTTGCCATAGTGGCAATGGTAAATTACACTGCTGTAAATTACAATGTGCCAATCATAGACAACACAACAAAACCTGGATTGATGCAATGCGGAGTTCACTCCGAAAATTTTACTGGTAAGTCTTTATCAATTACAATTTCGCTAGAATTGCTAAAATACTGCAAGGAAGACAAAGAAAACTTTCCGATTCAAATTTTCTGCTCCATATATTTTGCTAAAATTTCGAATATTCGGCAAAATTGATGCGCAAATGAGTAATTTTTTTGTAAAATATTTCTACTCTTCTGTGAAATTGATTTTCTTATATTCAAGCTCGAAAAACAGCTGTTATATGTTGATACATATGTTCTAGTCCCAAGTCCTTGTTTTGATTCTGGTCAGAGGAAGCGTCATAGCGCTGCCTGATTAAAAAGCAAAACATCTTCAATGTACTTTTCCTTTCTAAAAACAATGATTGGTCATACTCATAGTCCGTTTCTACGAAGTATTCTTTCAAGAGCTCTCTTAAATATAGGGAGGGCTCCCACCCCCTTAACCCAGTTTTTCTACTTCAAGTTTATTATTAATAAATTAATGTTTTCATCCTTACAGAATATTCCCCGAAAATTACTTTTTGTACTACTCTCATATGGGGGAGGGGAAAAGAGATTTAAAACACCAAAGGTTTGAGTCATAATTTTCACAATTTTTGTTCGAAAAACAAATTCAAATTAAAAAGTGGAATTGATGACTTAAAACCTTTTTTGAGCGTCCACATAAATAGAATTTCAAACAGTTCGTGATAACGAACTGTAGTAAGGAGCGACCCGGCTCAATAGTAACCGAAACTCTAAAAATGGAATTTCAATACCAATAGTTACATAAAAAAATCGTATTTTAATGCTGATTTTAAATATATAAGTTTCATTAAGATTAATCTTACCTATCAAGAGTTAAGAGCCTGAGAAAATGTACCTCATTTTAGAAAATAGGGGGAAACACCCCCTAAAAGTCATACAATCTTAACGGAAATCACACCATCAGATTCAGCGTATCAGAGAACCTTATTGTAGAAGTTTCAAGCTCCTATCTACAAAAATGTGGAATTTCGCATTTTTTTGTCAGAAGACAAATCACGGATGCGTGTTTTTTTTTCCAGGGGTGATCGTATCGACCCAGTGGTCCTAGAATGTCACGAGAGGGCTCATTCTAAAGGAAATAAAAGTTCTGGTGCCTTTTTTAAGTGACAGAAAAAATCGAAAGGCACCTAGGCCCCCTCACACGCTCATTTTTTCCCCAAGGTCACCGGATCAAAATTCTGAGCCATTTTATTCATCATAGTCGACAAACATAATAACTATGTCTTTGGGTACGACTTACTCCCCTGCAGTCCCCGTGGGAGGGGTTGGAAGTTACAAACTTTGACCTGTGTTTACATATAGTAATGGTTACTGGGAAGTTTACGGACGTTTTCAGGGGATTTTTTTTAGTTTGGGAGGGAGAGTTGAGGTGGGGGGGTTACGTGAGGGGATCTTTCCATGGAAAAACTTCTCATGGGGGAAGAGACTTCCAATGAAGGGGTGCAGTATTTTTTTCTACTGAAAGTAAGGAGCAGCATTAAAACTTAAAACAAGCAGAAATTATTGCGCATATGAGGGGTTTACCTCCTCGTAATACCTCGTTCTTTACGTTAAAGTATTTTTAGTAATTTCAACTATTTATTCTACGGCCTCTTTGATTCAAGGGTCATTATTAAGGAATTGGGACAGGATTTAAGCGTTAGTGTAAAGAGTGAGGTATCGACGAGGGGTGAACTGCCTCATATATGCAATAAAAACATATGAATATAGAAGTTCGTTACGTAACTTAATTCGTAAATTACGTCTATTTTTTGCTAATGAAAATGTTCGTATAAACATTAAAAGTTCTAGTTTCCTTTTTAAGTAATCAAAAAATTGGAGGGCAACTCGGCTTCCTCCCTCTCTCCTTTTTTCTCAAAATCTTCCGATTAAAACTATGAGAAAGCCACTTAGCCAAAAAAAAATTAATATGCAAATTTTGTTTTAATTATTTATGTGCGGAGAGATAAGATCAAAACATGCATTAATTAAAAAACGTCGAAAAATTAAATAAAAAAAAAAGTTTTTTTAAATGAAAGTAAGGAGCGACAATAAATCCTAAAACGAACTGAAATTACTCCGTATATGAAAGGGGCTTTTCCTCCCCAAAGCCCCGCTTTTTACGCTAAAGTTTCTTACTGTTTTACGAAGTAGAGTTAAGACAAAGAGTCAAACTTTAGCGTAAAGAGTGGGGCGTTGAGGAGGAAAAGCCCCTTTCATATACGGAGTAATTTCTGTTCGTTTTAAGTTTTAATGTCGCTCCTTACTTTCATCATATAAATAAAAACTAGTTTTTTTTAACTGAAAGTAAGGAGCGACATTAAAACTTAAAACGAACAGAAATTACTTCGTATATGAAAGGGGCTGCTTCCTCATCAACTCCCCGCTCTTTCCACTAAAGTTTGACTCTTTCTCTCAACTCTTCTTTATAAAACAGTAAAAAACTTTAGCGTCAAGAGCAGGGTGTTGATGATGATTTTGTTGCTCTCAGGAGCAACGAAATTTTATGACAATGTTGCAAAAAACAAACAAATTAATTTTGTTTATTATTACTTTGTTTTCAGGTAAAAATGAAGATGGTCCTTTTGTATGGAGTCAGCCAATTCAAGCGTTGATCAGCACCAGCTTTCTCTGGGGTTATATTACAACCAATATTCCAGGTGGTAGATTAGCAGAAGTGGTTGGTACAAAGTATCTCCTTACCGGTTCGATGCTCTTAACATCAGTTTTGACCGTTCTTGTGCCCCCTGCAGCCTATCTTGGATGGCAATATCTTGTGTTTATTCGAGTTTTGATGGGGATTGCCCTGGTAAGTGTGCTTTTTTAGGAAGTATTTTTTTTACCCTAGCAGATAAAAACACAGGGGAGGGGCTCTGGTATCCCTTGCTAAAATCCTAAATTTTAATTAACTTTTGTTGACTTCTTTTTCAAATTACAAAATGTAATTATTTTTCCATTGCTGATCTTTCAATTTTTCAATTTTTTCATCTTCCAATTCAACAGGTATTGAATTACACTGGTAAATTTAGACAAACAATCTGAATAATCCAACTCACACTTCTTATCAATATACATTCAAAAGCGTCATATTGAATACCGGGTAGCAGTGCACCCAGGGAGATTTTTTGAGGAGAGAGTTTTGGCTCAAGCTCCACCATAATGAATGATAAGATTGAAGAAAATTTTTAGCTACTCAGATAATGACTGCAGACATCCCATTTCATTTCCCCACGCTCATTTTTTTCTAAAATCAACGGATCAAAATTTTGAGATAGCCATTTTGTTCAGCATAGTCGAGAAACGTAATAACTATGTCCTTAGGGATGAGTTACTTCCCCAAAGTCCCCAGGGGAGAGGCTGCAAGTTACAAACTTTGACCAGTGTTTACATACAGTAATGATTATTGGGAAGTGTACAGACATTTTCAGGGGTATTTTTTGGCTGGGAGGGGTTGAGGGGAGGGGCTACGTTGGAAGATATTTCCTTGGAGGAATTTGTCATGGGAAAAGAGAAATTCACGAAGGGGGTGCAGGATTTTCTAGCATTGTTATATAAAGACAATGAAAAAATCAATTTGAAAAAGTTTTTTTTCAACTGGAAGTAAGGAGAAGTATTGGAACTTAAAACGATCAGAAATTATTACACATATGAGGGGTTCACCTCCTCGTAATGGTTCGAGGGGTTCTTCTCTTCCTAAATACCTCGTTCTTTACCCTATAGTATTTTTAGTAATTTCACATATTTATTCTACAGCTTTTGTGATTCAGGGGTCATTCTTTAAGAAATGGGACAAAATTTAAGCTTTAGTGTAAGGAGTGAGGTACTTACAAGAGGACAAACCCCCACATATACATAACAAAAATGTAAGAATATAGAAGTTCGTTCCGTAAGTTAATCCTTAAGTTACGCATATTTTTACTAATAAAAACGTTCGTTAAAAGTTAAAAGTTCTAGTTGCCTTTTCAAGTAACTGAAAAATCGGGGGGCAACTAGGCCTCCTCCCCCACTCCTTTTTTTTCAAAATCGTTTGATCAAAACTAAGAGAAAATCATTTAGCCAAAAAAAGAATTAATATGCAAATTGTATTTTAATTATTTATGTGCGGAGAGCCAAAATCAAACATGCATTAATTTAAAAACGTTCAGAAATTAAATAAAAAAACAAGTTTTTTTTAACTGAAAGTAAGGAGCGACTTTAAAATTTAAAACGAACAGAAATTATTCCGTGTATGAAAGGGGCTGTTCCCTTCTCAACCCCCCACTCTTTACGCCAACCTTTTTTACTATTTAATAAGTAAGAATTGAGGGAAAAGTCAAGCTTTAGCGTAAAGAGCGGGGCGTTGAGAAGGGAACAACCCCTGTCATACACGGAGTAAATTTTTGTTCGTTTTAAGTTTTAATGGCACTCCCTACTTTCAATTAAAAAAAATATTGTTTTTTTTATTTAATCAGAATTAAGAAATCAGCGAACTTTGTGCGAATCTTTTGCCACTTTGAAATGTACGTTAGGAGAATCCTCGTCAATTCCACAACTATAGACCAGGTTATACCCTTTAAAATTAGGAATTAAGGATAAAAAAATACACAGCTTGAGCTTAAAAACTAAATAATTGCTTAGACTGGCATTGGACTTCTTGATTTTTCACTAAAAGTACTTATTTGTTTTATTAGGGTCCATCATTCCCGTCTATGCATCCAATGATTGCAAAATGGATCCCACCTAATGAGCGTAGCACCATTTCAGCCCTTGTTTATGGAGGTAATTATTTCAATTTATACTAGAATAATTCTGTTTCTCAGTTTGTATAATTAGGGCTTTCTCAGGAGCGCTCAATGGGTCTTCAAAGCATATTGTTTGTTTATTTTGCCAAATGAATGGAAGTATCACTCGATGGCTTTTTGCCATGGTGCCATTTGATGAATTTTGGCTACTTTATGCAAAAATTGCTGTTTAAAATATTGAATATTATGAAAAATATCTCAGGAATCAGTATCTTTTTGACTTTATTTTAAAATCTCAGAAATACTAACCAATCTATACTCACTTATTAACATGTTTTTCATGGATTCTTGTTCCTTGAACCCATGCAATTTCAAAATCTAGTTTTTTTTTATCTTACCTTCATAAACGGGTAGCTTTAGCTCTACTTAACCATTTTCCTGTGATCCAATTAGAATATGCCAGGATAGGCTGCGACAATCATTAAGGTGTAAATTGAAACTCCAGTACTGCATTAAATTAAAATTTAATTAAATTAAAATTTCAAATTATATAGTTAAAGCACAACAAAAAGACAACAAAATTAAAACTTCTGTTATTTTCTAAGAAAAATACCTAAATTCGACATTTTTGTAGGTATGCACATGTTTTGCTTCGCAATAAGATCCCTTTCCTAAAGCTCTAAACTTTTGATGGGTAACTTTGACTTTATTTTTAGAACGTATTTAATTGTCTTAACATATTCAAAATCATAATGCAAAACCTATTCTTTTGTTTCCCAGGTCTTGTTCGGCCAAGCAGAGTTTACGTCCTTTACGTGCTACCACAGGTTTATGTGCACAGTACCCTTTAGCAAAAGTGGGTCTTTATTTTGGCTATATGTAATGGAAACACAAAAAAGATAAATAAAATAAGCTTTTCATTTGTGATATTGTAACCTGGATTGGGGTTTTGCTGGGTAGTGCTAGTTATTGCTGGCTGTTTTTTTTCTTTTCTGAGAAAAACTTTGGGCTTCAATCATTTGTTTTCCTTAGGCTTTTACATCATTCTTTTTATATGTGCTAAGCTTGGTGCAATGTCAGGTCTTCTGCTAACGGGTTTAATTATTGAGAATATTGGCTAGGAGGTCGTTTTGTATGTTGAAGACTGTTTCGGTGTTTTTTAGGCCGCACTTGGCTGTTGTTAGTTCATGAAAGCTCATAGGCTAACTTGATTCTTTCTACTTTCATCTGAATTAAAATCCACAACTGGACGCTGTGAACAGTAAAGATTAACTAATTCAAACAAGAGCAAAGAACTCAAATGACACGAGTTTGGAAGAACCAAGAGCTAATATGGCATGACTCTAGCAAAATTCTAAAAATCAATAGATTAACTTAAAAGGAAAATCAGAGGCTTAATGCCGGTCAGGATTTAAAATAAGAGCTGTGAGGCACGAGGTCTTTCTAAATATCAAAATTCATTAAGATCTGATCACCCACTCGTAAATTAAAAATACCTCATTTTTTCTAATTTTTTCTATAAAGTCCATTTTTGCAGGTCCCTGACACACCTACCAATTTTCATCGTCCTAGCACGCCCAGAAGCATAAACTCGCCAAAAGACTGGAACCCCCCTAACTCCCCAAAGAGAGTGGGTCCAGTCTGGTTACGTCTATCACGTATCTACGAAATTTACTTATTCTAACCACTAAGTTTCATCCCGATCTCTCCACTCTAAGCGTTTCACAAAATTTCAAGTTCCCCCTCCAAACCCCCCGAATGTCACCAGATCTGGTTGGGATTTAGAATAAGAGCTCTGAGAAAGGAGTTCCTTCTAAATACAAAATTTAAAAATACCTCATGAATGGTCAACCGTCCTTAAACCTCAATTTTTCTAATTTTTCCGAAGTAAAACCCCCTCCAACTCCCCAAAGAGAGTGGACTCAGTCCAGTTTTGTCAATCACGTATCTAGGACTTGTGCTTATTCTTTCCAACAAGTTTAGACTTTTAATTAAAGTTCAAATTAAAATTTTATTAAAATTCAAATTTTTAATAATATAATTGAATTACCACAAAAAGACAACATAAAATAGACATTTTCGTTATTTTCGGGAAAAAAATCTAAGTTCGACATTTTTGTAAAGAGGGATGTGTAAACTTCGCCTTAACTTGGAAATTATTCTTTTCATAGGTGCTGAGCTTGGTACGGTGTCAGGTCTTCTCCTAACCGGTTTGATTATTGAGAATATTGGCTGGGAAGCCGTGTTTTATGTTGAAGGCTGTTTTGGTGTCGTTTGGGCCGTATTCTGGCTATTGTTAGTTCATGACAATCCTGAAGAACATCCAAGAATAAGTGACAAGGAGAGAACATATATAAAAACAGAAATTGCAAAAGATGCACATGTGTCAAACAAGGTAAAGTGTCTTTAAAAATTTTATAAGCTTTTCTCATAAAAATAAAAGAAAGTGAAAAGCAAAATATAAGCTCATTTTTGTCAAGACTTTTTGGTTAAAGATCTGAAGCATTCCCAATAGAAATCCCCAATGGAAAAGGAAGAATAAATGAGGGGGTGAAACCTTCATTTTATTGCTAAAATAATAGTTTAGTTTGGACAGTTATGCAAAAAACTAACAGACCTCATTTTATCCAAGCATTGTTTAACAAAGATTAAACGTTTATTTGAAGATTTAGATTAGAGCTGGAGATAACTCTTTGTCAAACAGTTCGTGGCAACGAACTGTAGTAAGGAGCGACCCGGCTCAATAGTAACCAAAACTCTAAAAAAAGGAATTTTAATACCAATAGCTACGTCAAAAGAATCGCATTTTAATGCTGATTTTATTTATATAAGTTTCATCAAGTTTAGTCTTACAAATAAAAGGTTACGAGCCTGAGAATGTGTGCCCTATTTTAGAAAATACGGGGAAACGACCCTTAAAAGTCATAGAATCTTACTAAAAATCACACCATCAGATTCAGCGTATCAGAGAACCCTCGTGTAGAAATTTCAAGCTTTTTTTTTAAGGCTGATCGTATTGACCCAGTGGTCCTAGAATCTTACGAGAGGGCTTTTTATATAGAAATGAAAAGTTCTAGTGCCCTTTTTGAGTGACCAGAAAAATCGGAGGGCAACTAGGCCCCCTCCCATGCTAATTATTTTCCCAAAGTCACCAGAACAAAGTTCTGAGATAGCCCTTTTATTTAGCGTAGTCAAAAAAACCTTCTAAGTATGTCTTTGGGGACAACGTACTCCCCTACAGTCCCCATGGAAGGGGCTACAAGCTACAAACTTTGACCAGTACTTACATATAGTAATGGTTATTTGGAAGTATAGAGACGTTTTCAGGGGGATTTTGTGGTTGGGAGAGGGGTTGAAAAGAGGGGGATATGTTGGGGGAAATTCCTTGGAGAAATTTGTCATGTGGGAAGAAAACTTTCATGAAGGGAGCGCAGGATTTTCTAGCATTATTTAAAAAAACAATGAAAAAATAAATATGAAAAAAAATTTTCAACTGAAAGTAAGGAGCAGCATTAAAACTTAAAACGAACAGAAATTATTACGCATATGAGGGGCTTACCTTCTCCTTATACCTCGCTCTTCAAGCTAAAGCATTTTTAGTAATTTCAACTATTTATTCTACGTCTTTTGTAATTCAGGGGTCAATCTTCAGAAATTAGGACAAAATTTAAGCTTCAGTGTAAAGAGCGAAGTGCTGACGAGGGGGTGAACCCCCTCATTTACGTAATAAAAACTTGAGAATATAGAGGTTCGTTACGTTAGCTAATTTGTAAGTTACGTACATTTTTTACTAATAAAAACATTCGTAAAAAATTAAAAGTTCTAGTCACCTTTTTAAGTAACCAAAAAATCGGAGGGCAACTAGGCCTCCTCCCCCACTCCTTTTCTATCAAAATCATTCGATCAAAACTACGAGAAAGCCATTTAGCCAAAAAAATAAATATACAAATTTCGTTTTTATTATTCATCTGCGGAAAGCCAAAATCAAAACATCCATTGATTCAAAAACGTTCAGAAATTAAAAAAAAAGTTTTTTAATGGAAAACAAGGAGCGACATCAAAACTTAAAACAAACAGGAATCACTTCGTATATGAAAGGGGCTGCTTCCTCATCAACGCCCCGCTCTTTACGCTTTTTTTTACTTTAAAAAAAGTAGAGTTAAGAGAAAGAGTCAAACTTTAGCGTAAAGAGCGGGGCGTTGATGAGGGAGCAGTCCCTTTCATATACGAAGTAATTCCTGTTTGTTTTAAGTTTTAATGTCACTCCTTACTTTCAGTGAAAAAAAACTTGTTTTTTATTTAATCACATAAAGGATAACACAGGGCTTGGCATTAAAAAGGAATAAAAATTAAATTAAAAACAGAACAGATATCAAAGGCATCATCTCAAAACAGAACTAATTCACTATAAAGGTGGCTGAACCCTTGTAAACTTCCCCTTTGCTTCGTTAACATTCTGAATTTTAAACATTTTCAGAAAGTTTAGAATAAGGGCAATTGAAATGGAATAAAACTTTTTTTTAGAGTATCTCAGGCACAGCTTATTTGTGATCATTGCTTTAAAACAATAGCTTTTGTTCAAAATTTAAAAAGCAAATTGCATTTAATCCCCTATTTAAGCACCTGTATGCTATTAAAAGTTTTCATGTTACACTTTACTTTCAGTCGATTTTAAATATTGGTAGATACTAGTAGATACTAGTTTTTAAACTAGTTGCAAGTCGCATAGATATAAGGCCTGCTTTGGCAATGTAAGGGGTGGCTAATTATATTGGTATGCATATATCACATGAATAATTAATTTTAGTGAAAATATATTTTCCAACTTTTTTTCTTTACGGCCCTATTTGTTCAAAATCGTGTATATGATCAAATCTAGCCTCTTTTTTTTAGTTAGATAAAGTCTAAAAATTACTTGCTTCTAATATTTAGTTGAAAAAACAACAACATTTAAATCTAATTTCAAACATTTTTGATAGAAGTATTTGTAGCATGGCCTATAATGCCCTAAATAGATTAAAAATATTTTTCTAGGCACTGCCCATACCATGGAAATCGATCCTGAGGTCAATGCCGTTTTATTCAATTTTAATAGCCAATATTGGTCATAACTGGGGATTCCTCATCCTTCTAGTAGATCTGCCAGTATATCTGAAGACTGTCTTTGGCTTTGACATAAAAAGTGTAAGTTTTTTCTATTTTCTTTTCTACTGCTCCACATAAAACAAAAATGAGTGACAGCTCATATTGGTTTTCTCGATCTAATCACTTTAGCAGAGTTCAGGAAGAAAGTACTTGGAATAAACGAAGATGGGAGGGATTTGATGGATTTACTCATCTGGAGTACAACTATTGGCCAAAACTAGGGATATCTTTCTAGGTAACCTTTCAATGTATGTCTCATGATTTTTTACTTAAAAAGTGATCAAGTTATAATCTTCTCCAAATGCTTCACAACAAATTTGGTTTTGATTCGATGGGTCTATATCTGTGATTCACAATGTGAGGTTCAAGCCCCATATGTAGTGCATGGCAATATTTTAGTGGGTCGTGGGCATGACTTGCAGTTTTTGGCTAACCATACTTTGAAGCCTTAATGGTAAAAAAATGTCTATATCCATATGCATTTAAAGAGGAAAAATCCACTTGATAGTATTGTGATGACACCATGCAGTGTATAAAATGAGTTAATGGCCTTTTAAGCTTTCTTCGAGCTTGACTTTATTAAACAAAAAACAATATACATATTCTTAAGCAAAGGAGACAGGGAGGTAACTCGTTCTGTCTTCTTTAATAATAGAGAGGGAAAAAGAAGGAATTAAACCTCAATAACTCACAAGGAGTACATGGAGAAAGATAGAGATAGAGAGAGAGAAAGAGAGAAGAAGTGAAAAAATTATTTACTGCTTGATACTAGATAATTTATTTTCTTGGGCCGTTCTTGCTAATTCTAGATCTTCAACGCGAGATTTTACGGACTCAAAATTTAATGTCAACGATTTCCGTTTTTCTTTCTAAAACATAATTTTTAGTTGCTTCGTAGCGAATACATAAAATTTTCAAAACAAGATTTAAATATTACGAGGGAGGCATCTGGTAGAAATACCTAAGTGGGACATGACCCAAAATCGATTGGGAACCACCGGTCTAGATACAAGGTCATTGTGCTACATTTATTGATATTATTCAAATTTTAGCCATCTGCAAGCGACAAAAACAGTAATGATTTTTTATGATTGTAAGCTTCAGCAAAATCTGTTTATTTCTACACATCATTTATTGACAGATAATTTTAGGCACGAGTCTTAATGACGAGGTGTTCAGAGGTAATCATCTGAACTTTGAGGATGGTTGCCTCCTAGTATTAACATTACATACTAGTTTATGCGACTTGGAAGTGTCTCGAGGATATTCCTAAAATATTCCAAAAATAGTTCTACCAAAGAGCTTATACCCCAGAATAGGTTGAGATGACAAAAAAAAACATGAAGCACACAAAATTAGAATTCAAGGAGCGGGGAGAACTTATTGTAAACACAATTTTATTTTCGGTTAAGCTGTTAGTTGTCACAAATTCTTACACTCCTAGTCCATCTGCCTTTCATAAGACTTTAAGGTGAAACTAAGGAGAAACACTTAAAGATTAAGGGATGTGTGAAATAATTCCCGAAATTAAAAATGAAAAGAATATTTTGATTCTTTATTAGGCAAAAAGAAAGAAAATAAGGGATGAAACCACTCCTAATCTGTTTGTTATACTCCTGCTAAGAATTGAAGAGTTTTAGTCTGCAAAACAGGAAAGTTTCAAATAGTATGTTGTCGGTAACAAAAAATTTGCAATTCTATTCGTTCAAATTTTTCACTTCCAACTCCCACGTTTCGATATTTCAAAATGTCTAGTTTCACATTCGACTGTTCTTTAGATTTTCTACCAAAATGTTAATCCCAGAGTCTATTAGTGTTGATCAGAACTTTGAAACACCTCGCAATCTCCATATCTCGTCATCACCGCGCTGATACATTTTGCTGAGTGCATTGCCACAATAATTATATGCATGCATATCTGTGAATTTTTTTATATAATTATATGCATATATAATTATTTAATATAATTATATTAGATAATTATATTTTATATAATTATATACATATCTGTGAATTTTTTTCGGAAATAGCGCTCTAGTCTCTTCTGAAAATTACCATGCTGCCATTTTACTATTTAAAAAATAATTTAGATGGATCGAAACTCTGAACAAATTTGTTTTCACTTCTTTGAGCCCATAGTTTTCTTTCAAAAATCGTCTACTGAATAAAATCACAGACCCTTGCAGGTTGAAAGTCTTGAGCACAAGTAGGATGAGTTTCAAAACGCCATTTTTATAAAATAACATTTTCGGAAATTGCTGTAATTTGAATATGAGACTCATAATCACTTCAAATTTCTAGTTAAGACATTACAACAACAATACACAGAAAAATTATAATATCCACATTCCAAGGGTCCAAATATACATAGATTTAATTACGCTTCATTTGATAATATTGTTCATTTTCTCAAGCAAAAAAGCGACCCAAGAGGAGATCTGCCAGGGACTGATTGTTGCTCATAAAAATGATTCAATTAAAACCTTATTCAGGACATAACTCTATTTATATTTGGCCAAAAAAAGAAAACAACGATAAAGCCCCTGCCTTTTAGTTCGTTCTTTGCTTACATAATTTCATATTTTAGAATGCTGTCATCCTGGCTCTACCATATTTTTTATCATGGATTTCAACTTTGATATTATGCCCATTCGCCGATTTATGCAAAAAAAGGAAATGGCTTTCCACCGTGGCAGTACGAAAGATATGGACTCTTATTGGTAATTGGGTTGATATTATTTAGTTTAAGTTTCAAGTTTATTTTTTGATTATCAAACGTTGGTCTAATATTGATTTTGGTTTCAAGACATGTCTTTGCAGGATTTTGGGCCTAATTGCTTGGTTTTGTATTTTGGCTTTTTCCAAATCAGAAAATTGATAGAAGGATGCATGAGGGAAAGAAATTTCTCATCTCAGCAACTTGTCTGTCCAATTTTCCTTCTGTAGCCTAAAATATAATCTTGGCTTGTTTTAGGTATCCTTCCCACGAACAATTTCACCAAATCCCCCCCCCCAAGATTAGCCTGGGTGCAAGAGGCTAGTACAGTGTTCCCCCATCCCCACCTAAAAATGTAGAAAATTAGTTCTCTAGATTTGCTTTTAGTTTTAGTACTAGAACTTACCTCAGAGTATGGAAGAAAGCTTAATTTTTTTCTCAAAGACAGTTCGCTTTTCGTAGGTTTTATTACCGGTGGTATTTTTCAATATATATATTTTTAGTCTTAAGGCAGTGTATATAGCTATCCCTCGGTTTTTTTTTAGGGGGGGTTCTATAGTAGTTTTACATGACACCCACCATATTGAGATCAGAAATGTATTTATAAATTTGAAGAATTAAGAAATTGAATCCGTAACTTCATATAGTGACGTTTTATTTTTTTATGCAAAAAAAATGTTAAAACCTATTTTCTTTTTAGGTCATTTAGGACCAGCACTATGCCTCTTTGTAATGGCAGGCGCTGGATGTAACATTCAATTGATTATTGCAATGCTGATGTTATCACAAGTTGTTGAAGCTGGAAATTACGGTGGCTGGCTCATTAACCATATTGATATAGCACCCACTTTCTCAGGTAATTTGGTCACTTATCATTTATTTTTGCCTTTTAGACTTGAGCTTATTGTTTCTTAATTATAATTTTACCAGCAGACTCATTTCAAACCTGAAGTGTTATATCCTTCAAGTGCCATGGATATATAAAAAAAAATAGCCATTTACAGCTTTTTGCAATTAAAGATAAATGAAAAAATTAAAAACTGAATCAAAGAATTTATCTGAAACAACAGAAAGCTATTTGTGCAAAAGGAGCTTCTGCCAGATATTTGCATATTTAGTATATTATGTACATATCACTAAAAAATAAATGAACCTGAACATGTATTAAAAGGAACACAATTTCAAATTTTTTTAAGTGCTGTAAAGGTCCGGATCCATTTTTACTGGCCTTTTCGAGAAAAATACCCTAAGCAGAAAACTACGGTTTTCTATGAAATTTTTAGTGCAGTATCATCATTTCATCGGTGTCAACACCTTAAATTGCTAAAATAAGCAAAAAATAATTTTGATAAATTTGACAACTCTATTTTTCTGTGAGCATTCAATCATCAGGAATCTGCACATTCAAAAAGAAGCTCCCAGTTCCTTAGATATTTATTACCATTTGCTTTAAGTACTCTTTGTCACAGTTCTACTTTTTATAACAATAAAAACTTTAGCGTAAAGAGAGAGGCGTTGAGGAGGGGATAACCCCTTTCATATACGGAATAACAAGGGCCTTAACTATTGAATCTCTATTTTCCTGTCAAGACCTTTTTCTTAGGTTCATTGGCTTATTGATCTGATCATAAAATGTTCAAATTGGGTTTCAGATATATGCTTAGAAAAAATTTTAAGGTGGAGGATATTGGGCTTTTCTCCCATACACAGCTCATTGGATCCTAAGATTACTCAACTATTGTTTAGCACATTTTAATTGAGTATGATGCATTTTCTCCCATCCCATAAGTGGCATACACCTGATATGTTTGTGATATGACATGACACCTGGTATGTTGGGAATATCAATAGATATGTTTGTTTGCATATTTTTATCAAACAATTTTTCCTAGGGACCCTGTTCGGAATAACAAATGGTGTATCAATGCTGGTTTCTTGGCTCGGCCCAGTCGTGGTAGGGTTCATGACAGATGAAAACGTAAGTCTTTTTCTTCTTTACATATTTGAAAAAAAATTTATTTTGATTTTCGGTTTTTATTTCATAGTTAAAAGTGCGCTTGTGTGCTTTTGGATATCCGAGGAATGAGCTGAACTACAAATCACTTCCCTGCGACACACTATTTTAAATAATAAAATGAAAATTAAATTTTTTTACCGTTGCCTAAAAAATTTATACTTTCCGGTCTAAAAAACGATATTCAAGAATGTTAATTGACATCATTAGAATTTTGTATTTGTAAGTTTCTAGTATTTTATAGTGGTTTATCACCAAAGATTATACGTGAAATCCTTCGTCTGTGAGGATGGGGGTTCGAGTCCTGATGTCGGTGGTTATTTTGTTTGGAGCAGGAGTCAGTGGTATGGCTCTTTAAGGTCAGCAAAGAGCCAACCCAGCTCCAAATGGATACCTGGAAAAATCTGGAGGAAAAACACGAGAAGGGTCAGATGATTCTACTTCCAACCACGCAATACGCTCCCGGCCAAAGTCAGAGAGACAAGAAATCAGTGCCTGTAATACACAGACCATTGGTCAGCCTGCAAAGTTTTCTTATAGACAGAGTTAAGTTTGCAATGAATTTGTACGGTTTCTAATAGATAGTTTCAGTAATGTAATTCTGCCGCAAACACTACATTACATATACACGAATGTGTGTTTGTCTCACAAATACTACAAATTCTGTGCCAATGTATTGCTGTTGGAAGCTCCATATCGATGTGATCTGAAGATATGACGTCTTAAGCATATTGCTTGACACGTGAAACTGTTACATCTAATATTGATAAAACTTTGCTGGAATTTTATTTTCTCTTGTTTCAACTTGGGAGTAATATACTATTTGTGTTACCAAATACTTAACCCCTTACGAATCATGTAAAAGCTTCAGAGATCTGACTGTTTTCAGGTTTAAAATCTTGGACCAAAGTTATTTTTACTAGCAATTTTCGTCAGATGCTATATTTTTCACAACTTTTGAGATTTGATTGAATTCATTTTTGTATCTTGATTTTAAAATCCCAGACTTTATTTTGAGGCAAAGACGTTACCAGATTTTTCTACCAGACATTATATCTAGAGGTAGGCTTGCCTTAGGAAACGGGGACTTAATTTACTTGTGAAAATAGTTGATCAGGGCTATTAATTCTCTGGTGTTTTGTTTTAATCCCTATTTTTCAGCTATGCTTATTATTTTTTTTCAATTTTGCTATTGTTTTGCAAACTTTGGTGCAAAATATTCTTTTTAATTGGGTTTGGTAAAGATTGTCTTTCTGAAGGACAACGTGCACGATTAGCCTTGTGTCTTATTTCTCCTTTTTACTACTTCTGAGTTCTTATCCTGATTTTACCTTTTATTTTGTAGCAAACCCTTGAAGCCTGGTCGGCGGTCTTTATTATGGCTGGCGGTGTGTTAGCAGCAGACTCAATTTTCTTCCTTATATTTGGATCAGGCTCTGAACAATCCTGGAATTACAAGGCTGAAGGAGAGAATGATGAAGTAGAAAATAATCCACCTATAGTAACACAAGAAAATGAACTTCCCTAGTGTTCAATATTTTTGCGTTAAATTTATTTTAGTAATGACCATTATTTGAAAGATATTATACATTTTGTATCCAAAGTTAAAGCTTAGTTTTTATTAAAGGTGAAAACTATCTCTTATATCTATTTTCAAAACATTGATCATGACCATTTGATATAAAACCATCTAGCTCACAATGAAGGCTCAAGCACTCACTAAGGCAACAAATTTAATCAGACTGAAGTAATAGGTTGGTTTTTGCTTGGGTTTTGTAGCTATATCCCATAAATTAATGCTTATGAGCGATAATGATTCTCTGATCTCCGATCATCTTACCTAATTTTCACTTTGGTGGGATGTTAATCCAATAACTGTTTATGTTAGAAAACTATTTGCACTATTTTATTTTAGTTTCAAATATAAAGTTGTAATACTAAACGCAAAACTTTGGAATAATATTTAAACTGAATCAGCCTTTTCCCAACAATTTTTTAAAAACCATTTCACGGTACCTTATTGTTCACTGGTGGGATCTTTTCAAAACATTCCGGCTATTTAAAAAAGTTTTTATATATTTATTTACATTTATATATCATATCGATTGACCTTAATGATTTTTAAGGCTTAGGCGCTCACTAACATATTAAACTAAATCAGACTGAAATAATAGGTTTGTTTTTGCTTTGGTTTTAAAGTTATTTCCCATAAACTAATGCTTATGGATGATAATAGTTCTCTGACTCCGATAGACTGTGAGGCTCCAAATGGTTATATTTCAGCTTCTTTGATATCCATAGATTACATCACCATCACCGATAGATTACATCACCTTCACCGACAGATTACATCACCATCACCGATAGATTACATCATAGATTACATCGCCAATGATATGCAATTTCTACAGAGTCAGTGCACAATTTTTTAGGTTAAAGTGAACCCTTGATACCTCAAAAATTTAAGGTATCACTTGTGGTAAACTGTGGGTAAAACAGGGTGTCACTTGCGGGTAAAAAGAATTTGATGTTACGGCTCGAAATTTGATGTTAATGCAATAACTGTTTATGTTAAAAAACTATTTGCACTATTTTATTTTAATTCCAAATATATAGTTATTACAAATATCTAGTTGTAATATTAAATACAAACTTTGGATAACATAAATTAAACAAGTTGTACATTTCAAAACGTTTTTTCTTTATTTATTTATGTTAATATATCATGTCAATTGATCATAATGATGAATATTTGTCAAGAAATTATATTCATCAAGAAAATATTTGTCAAGAATAAATATTTTGTCAAGAAATATTGTCAAGAAAACAATATATTGAATTTTCGAAAGCCACAGCCAAAAAATTTATAGAAAAAATCTTTTCAAAACATTCTTAAAGACATCTTATTTTTTGTTTATTTTTATTTTGGCCATTTCAAAAAGGTTTTTGTTTATTTATTTATATTAATCTAGCATTTCGCCTCTGCAATTTGAATTGTCAAGAGTAAATATTCCCTTCCTTTTGAGTAGTTTCACCATCAAAAATTTCACAAGAAGCTTGGCAATAAATCCTATTTTTTCTATTTTTAATCAGTGTATATTTAAAACATTACCAAACATGAACGAGTCCAACTGCAAAAACTGATTCGCTATTATTCCTTATAGAGATATGCATTGATATATTTATTATCAACGCAATCAGAGATTTTGCAAAGGCTGCATGGCCCCGTAAAGTTGGAGAATTATACAATAAAATACTCAAATTTTAAAATATTAATTAATTTAACACATAAGATACTAAAATATCCACTGACAAAAATAAAAAGGAAAAAGAAAAGGTAAAAAAAGAAAAGAATTTACAGAAAAAAAGAGAGTTCCTTACAAAAAGACAAAATCCACAATTGAAATCAGGTGAAGTGGGATTCCACAGACCTGGCCAAAAAATATATATAAAAAAAATAAAAAGCAACAGTTGTAAGTCTAATCCATACATTTAAAACTACAGCCAGAATAAGAAAAACTAACTATTCTGCCTTCTCACGAAGAGACGCTGTACTAAGCAATTTTGACTGGAAAATAGCCACCCACATAGCAATTTTGAAAAAATTGTATGTTCAATTTAAAAAAATTGTAAATCGTTAATTTTCCTTCAAAAAAGACTAAATCCACAACTGAAATCAGGTGACGTGGGATTCCAAAGACCTGGCCAAAAAATATAGAAAGAAAAATGAAAAAGCAACTGTTGGAAGTCTAATCCATATTTTAAAAGCTACAGCCAGAAGAATAGAGCCAGGCCGAAAACAATGTGTGACGGAAACTCATAAATTACCAAAACAACGAAGGAATTATGATGAGCTTTAAGATACAAAATTAGGAGGCTAAAATACAATTAAAAGAGTCCCAAGTAACCATGAAAAAGTAAATGAAGCACATGTAAGGACATAAAGTGAACGGATATTTATGAGGGGTTTAATAGGAGATGTATTTGAAAACTTTACAACTAGTCTGCCCTCCTCACGAAGAGACGCTATACTAAGCAATTTTGACTAGAAATTAGCCACCCAAATGATGGGACAATAATAAATATATGATCAAAAAGAAGTCGTATGATAGATCCTGGGAATGTGTGCTTCAGCTTAAGTAAGATGCAATGATTCCTATTCTGATCAAGAAGGATTCCAAGGAGTCGGATACAACCGCTTTCAGATCTAAGAAGATTACAACGTGACATGTGTATCATATGAATACCCGGAAAAGCTGTAGAGATTCTTCATAAGAACGCCAAAAACTTAGATTTGAGGATATTAAGAGCCAAATAGTTCACAATAAACCATGAAAGAGCTCTCTCAAATATAGCAAAAAGATTTTTCGCCAGTGGAGCTACACCAGATCTAACCGTAGCTAAACGTTGTGTCATCAGCGAAGGCAACTATGCTGATATCGGAGTCTGACTGGAAACTGGGTTCACCGACACGGTAAGGGTGACACAAATGGCAGCAAAACATTGAAACACGCATCTTTATTACATAAAAGGGACAATTGATATAAATAGAAAAAAATGCATTGGGCCAAGGATGGGTCCTTGAGGTAATCCATTTTAAACCTTAAAGACATTTATAGGGGGTTCTCGCCAATAAAAATTCTCCTATTTGAACGATAAGAATGAAGCAAAGAGTGATCGATTCCTCGTACTCCCTATGTGGTCAAATTTTACTAGAAGAATGGCATGTCTTATGGAGTCCAACGCCTTCTTTGTGCCCAAAAAGAAAGCAGCTGGGATTAAAACAGAATCTAAGGCTGAGTGAATCAAACAGTTTGTGGTAACGAACTGTAGGAAGGAGCGACCAGACTCAATAGTAAACGAAACTCTAAAAAGCAGAATTTTTATGCTAAGAGCCACATTAAAAGAATCGTATTTTTATGCTGATTTTAAATATATAAGTTTTATCAAAGTTAGTGTTACTCGTCAAAAGTTACGAATCTGAGAAAATTTGCCTTATTTTGGAAACTAGGAGAAAACAGCCCCTAAAAGTCATAGAATGTTAACGAAAATCACACTATCGCATTCAGCGTATCAGAGAACCTTGTTGTAAAATTTTCAAGATCATATCTACAAAAATGTGGAACTCCGTATTTTTTGTCAGAAGACTGATCATGGCTTTATTTTATTTTTATTCAGGGTTCATCGTATTGATCAAGTGGTCCTATAAAGTCGCAAAAGGGCTCATTCTAACGGAAATGAAAAGTTCTAGTGCCCTTTTAAAGTGAAAAATAAATTTGAGGGCACCTAGGCCCCCTCCCACGCTCATTTTTTCTCAAAGTCAACAGATCCAAATTTTGAAATAGCCATTTTATTCAGCATAGTCTAAAACATAATAACTATGTCTTTGGGGATGACTTACTCCCTTACAGTCCCCGGGGGATGGGCTACAAGTTACAAGCTTTGATTAGTGTTGACATACAGTAATGGTTATTGGGAAGTGTACAGAAGTTTCCAGGGGGATTTTTTGGTTTGAGGGGGAGGGAGGTTTTAGGGGAGGGGCTATGTGGGAGGATCTTTTTTTGGAGGAATACGTAATGGGGGAAGAGAAATTTAATGAAGGGGGCGCAGGATTTTCTAGCATTATTATAAAAAAAAACAAAAAAAAATATGAAAAAGTTTTTCAACTGAAAGTAAGGAGCAGCATTAAAACTTAAAACGAACAGAGATTAATCCTCCTAAATACCTCGCTCTTTACGATGAGGTATTTTTAATAATTTCAACTATTTATTCTACGACCTTTGTGATTAAGGGGTCATTCTTAAAGAATTGGGACAAAATTTAAGCTTTAGTGTAAAGAGCGAGATATTAACGAGGGGACTAACCCCCTCATATACATAATAAAAATATACGAATATAGAGGTCTGTTACGTAAGTTAATTCTTAAGTTACGTATATTTTTAATAATAAAAACGTTCGTTTTTAAGTAACCAAAAACTTGGAAGGTAACTAGGCCTTCTTCCCCACCCCTTTTTTCTCAAAATCATCTGATCAAAACTAAGAGAAAGCCATTTAGCGAAAAGAAAGAATTAATATGCAAATTTCATTGTAATAGTTTATATACGGAAAGCCAAAATCAAACATGCATTAATTCAAAAATGTTCAGAAATTAAACAGAAAAAAAAACAAACTAGTATGAAAGGATGGAGCGACATTAAAACTTAAAACGAAGAGAAATTATTCCGTGTATGAAAGGAGCCGTTCCCTTCTCAACGCCCCGCTCTTTTACGCTGAAGTTTTTTACTGTTTAATAAAGTAGAATTGAAAGAAAAAAGTCAAACTTTAATATAAAGAGCGGGGGGTTGAGAAGGCCATAGCCCCTTTCCTATACGGAGTAATTTCTGTTCGTTTTAAGTTTTAATGTCGCTCCTTACTTTCAGTTAAAAAAAACTTGTTTTTTTTATTTAACTCTAAGGATCGAAGCATACGTATTCTTTGTTGAGTGACTAATAAGTAACCCAAACTGAAATTCATGAAGGAACTGTTTTTCATCAAGGAATCTTTTGAGTCTAGAAAGTATGGCCTTTTCAAAAGTCTTGTTGAATACTCAAGGGAGAGAGATAGGTCTGAAATTGGAAGGGTCACTCCTTGAGCCACTTTTGAATGGAATTATATCTTGCACATTTAACTGATTCTAGGAAAATACAAAGATCAAAAGAGGCTTCAACGAGCTCAGTTAAGGGTGAGGCAATTGCTAGTAGAACTTTATAGCCTTAGTAGGAATATTATCTTGGCCTGACGAGGAAGTAGCTTGTAGGGCAGAGACAATCCTAAATATTTTGAAAACATATAAGGGATTAATTCTCGTTGATTTTAACAAGCCGGGCCTAAATAGGACTTTTAATCTGGATCAGAAGGTGCTAGAAAATTAAATGCAGCAGTGGTTTTTCCAAAAGCAGGGAAATAAGCCGCTAGATGACCTTCAACAATATCTCTCCCGGATACCAGCTGACCCTTGATTAAAAAAGGTGAATAATTTTGAGGGCTAAGAGCACCAATAATTGACTAAGTTGACAAATTTACTTTAAAAAAAGAGTAAAGAAAGGAACTAGAGCACCAGGAAAAATAATGGGAAACTAGGGGGATATCCTCCTAGTTCCTTCTGCATCCACCAGTGCAGGGGGAAGAGGTTATCTCTACTTGTCTTACTCCTCTTTTTGAAAGTATCTGCTTAAATTTTGTTTTGCTTATTTATTGTAATTTTGATGAGCATAAAGTTTTATACAAAAGCTACCACGGAGGAAAAATCTAATATATATTGGTGGAGTGATTCTGCCTATTTTTCTGCCTCAATTTCTACTAATACATCAAACTGCTTAATTGAATAAGAATCTCACTTTAATTAGAAACTGAGCTCCAGACCTTTTCTAATTTCTTGAAGCATACTTGTCTTTGTAATTTTCAATTTAACCCATGCAAACAGTCGACTTGCTGTTTATCTACCATTGATACTATAAGAACGATTGAAATTCTTTTTTTACTTATCACCTTTTTCACTGGCTTTCGACAGTGAAATAAAATTACTAGACTGTTTTTCCCTCTTGGATTTAATGTTCAATTAAAAATATATATAATTTAAGACAAACCTTTCATTGATATTATTAATTTTTGTACTGTTAGCTGATTAGCGTGTCTGTAAGTCACTAGACATAATTTCATACTCCTGCAAAATTGAAGTGCCTTTGAATGTCTAATTTATTTGCAAAATAAATAGGTTTAGTCACCTCTTTAACTTGGTTTATTAATTTCTGATTAATATGAAATGTTAAAAGATACTAAATTTATATTCAATTTTTTTTTCACTTGCTCTCTTAAAGATGCTTTCACATATCTTTTTTTTTCTTGCTTTGTTTACGGATGATTTCTATTTTATTATCATTGTATGGTCACATGTTAGTTCAATCTCCTGTTTTGTCTGGAATTGGAAAAATTAGCATCTATTTGTAAATGTGTATTGTTTGAATTTTATATATTTTGTTTTTCTGTAATATGCTACCTATTTTTGACTCTGTAATATCTATTTTGCCTTTTCTTCCTTTCTTCTGTTTGTTGTTTTTCTTTTTTAAGTAGCTTGAACACAATTTAACCCATTCAAACGGTTAACTTGCTGTTTATGTGCCATTAATACTTAGGAAAACTATAAAAACGATTGAAATCCTTTCTTTATTTTTCACTGCTCTTTGACAGTAAAATAATATTATTTGACTGTTTTTTCCCCTCTTGGAATGAATGTTCAATCAAAAATATGCATAAGCTATATGTAAGTATATATATATAGTCTGAAATTTTAAGAATTAGTAAGTATCTATTTGTAATCATATTTTTGTTGAATTTTATATTTATTTTTTCTGTAATATGCTACTTATTTTTGACTCTGGAATATCCATATTCCATATTTCATATACTTTTTAATGATTTTGTGTGGCCTGTTAGGTAGAATGTATATTAACGCTAAGCCATGATTATTTTTGCCTCTTTTAGTAATTAAATAAAAAAAAACAAGTTTTTTTTTAACTGAAAGTAGGCAGCGACATCAAAACTTAAAATGAACGAAAATTATTCCGTATATGAAAGGGGCTGTCCCCTCTTCAATGCCCGCTTTTTCCGCTAAAGTTTGACTCTTTCTCTCAACTCTACCTTTTAAAACAATAAAACGCTTTAGCGTAAAGAGCCCGGCATTGAGGAGCGAATAAGTTTTAACATCGCTCCTTACTTTTAGGTAAAAAAAACTCGTTTTTTGTTTATTTCTGAATGTCTCTGAATTAATGCAGGCTTTTATTTTGTCTTAACGTACATACATAGTTAAAACGGAATTTGCATATTCATTTTACTTTTTTTGGCTAAATGGCTTTCTAAACATTCTGATCAGATGGTTTCGAGAAAAAAAGGGTGGGGGAGGGGGCCTAGTTGTCGTACAATTTTTTGGTCACTTAAATAGGCCATTAGAACTTTCAATTTTTATTTAAGAATGTTTTTACTAGTAATAAATATACCTAACTTGCAAATTAACTTACGTAACGAACTTTTATTTTTGTATATTTTTTATTGTGTATATGATGGGGTTAGCTCCCTCGTCGAAAACTCCCTCTATACACTAAAGTTCGAATTCTCCTCCAAATCTTTAAGAATGACCCCTGAGAATAAATAGCTCTTTTGAAATCGCTAAAAATATTTATCGTAAAGAGCGAGGTATTGAAGAGGGTACGAATCATCTCATATACGTAATAGTTTCTGTTTGTTTTAATATTCAATGTTCCTCCTTACTTATAGTTGAAAAAACTTGTTGTTTTATTTAATTTCTCAATGTTTTTCTTATAAATAATGCTGGAATATCCAGCTTGATAAGTCAACCAAGGAAAGATCATTTAATGTTTTCTTCTCAACCGACCCCCCCCCCCCCACACCACCAAAAAAAATCACCATGAAAACGACAATATACTTCAAAATAACCAATACAACATGTAAACAATAGCCGAAGTTAAAAACTTGCAGCCCTCCCCCCAGAGATGCAGGGGCAAATGCGTCTTCAAAGACACAGTTACTAGGTTTTTCGACTATACTGAACAAAATGGCTGTCTCAAAATTTTGATTTCAGTAACTTTGGAAAAAAATGAGCGTGGAAGAGGGCCTAGTTTTAATGCTGCTCCCTACTTGCAGTTGAAAAAACTTGTTTTTTCTTAAATTAATTTCTCGTTGTTTTTTTTTTTTAGATAATGCTAGAAAATCCAGGAAATTTCATCATGCAAATTTTCTTCCCCCCAGATGAATTCCTGTAAAGACCCTCTCATGTAACCCCTGACCCACCCACCACCATCAGAGAAAATATCCCATGAAAATGTCAGTATACTTCGTCAATAACCAATACTTGCAGCCCTTCCCCTGGAGACTGAGGGGATTAAGTCGTACTCAAAGACATATTTATTAGGTTTTGGACTATGCTTAGCAAAATGATTAGCTCAAAATTATGATCTAGTGAGTTTGGGGAAAAATGAGCTTGGGAGGGGGCCTAGTTACCCCCCAATTTGTTTTGTCACTAGAACTTTTAATTTCCGTTAGAATGAGCCATCTTGCAACATTCTAGGACTACTGGGTCGGTATGATGACCCCTGGGGAAAAAAAAAAACAAATAACACGCATCCGTGATCGTTCTTTCGGCGAAAAATACAAAATTCCGCATTTTTGTAGATAGGAGCTTGAAACTTCTACAGTAGGGTTTTCTGATACGCTTAATCTGATGGTGTGATTTTCATTAAGATTATATGACTTTTAGGGGGTGTTTCCCTTTTTTCGAGAATACTGCAAATTTTTTCAGGCTTGTAGCTTTTGATGGGTAAGACTAAACTTGATGAAACTTATATATTTAAAATCAGCATAGAAATGCGAACAAATCTCATTTGTTCATTTTAGGTTAGTGCATCTATAGTAGCATCTATATGACATCTATATGACATCTATAGTGACATCTATATGAAATCTAAAGTGCATCTATATGACAGTTAGTGCATCTATAGTAGCACTAACTTTATGTTTGATGTGATTATTCACTTTAATCTTCTTGGTTTTGGACTCGATTTATTCGTCGGTATTGCAATATTTGCTCGTTCTTAGAATAATTAAATAAACAAAAAAAAAACATTCTTTGCTGATTAGGGTAAAAAGCGACACTAAAACTTAACCTGAATAGAAATTATTCAGTTTATGATGGGGCTGTCCCCTTCTTAGTCCCCCCTAAATCAGCATAGAAATGCGATTTCTTTGATGTATGTGTTTGTATTGAAATTCCGTTTTTTAGAGTTTATGTTACTATTGAGCCGGGTCGCTCCTTACTACAGTTCTTTACCACGAACTGTTTGAACAGCTTTTTGTGCGATCAAATAGAAGTTCAAAGTTTGCATGGATCGTACCTTATTTATTCTACTTAAGGCCTCGAATCTCAATTTCCCAACTAAGACCTTTTTAGATTTCATCGGTTTATTGACCTGATAATAAAATGTTCCAAATGAGTAACAGATATATGCTTCAGAAAAGTTTATGGGGGATCATATTCGGCTTTTCTCCGATACATAGCTCATTGGCTCCTAAAATTACTCAAAAACTATTGTATAACCCGTTTTTAAGGGGTGACGATACACTTTTCTGCCACTCCATAAGTGGTTGACACCTCACCCAAAGGAAATATCACTGGCTATTTCTGTTTGCCTGTTTTTATCAAAACATTTGTTCCCTAGGGACTCTGTTTGAATAACAGATGGTGTATCAATGCTTGTCTCCTGGCTGGGCCCAGTCCTGGTAGGATTCATGACAGATGAAAATGTAAATCTGTTTCTACTTTAGTCGTTTTCAATTTTTTTTTTTTATGAATTTTGGTTTTTAGTCCGTAGTTAAAAGTGCGCGTGTGTGCATTTGGATATCCGAAGAATAAGCCGAACTACAAGTTACTTCCCTACGATGATTCTAACATACAGTTTTTAATAATAAAATAAAAATTCAGTTTCTTGGCGTTGCCTAGAAAATTTTCATTTGCAGATTTAAAAGACAATCTTTAAGAATGTTAATAGACATAAATAGAGTTTTGTATCTGTAAGTTTCTAGTATTTTACGGTGGTTTGCCACCTAAGATTAGACTTGAAACCATTTGTCCTTGAGGACGGGGGTTCGATTCCTGGTGTTGGTAGTTATTTGGTTTGGAACAGGGGTCAAAGGTGTGACTCTGTAAGCTCAGCGAAGAGTAGACCCAGCTCCAAATGGATATTTGAAGAAATTTGGAGGAAAAACACGAGAGCGGTCGGATGACTTGACTCCAACCGCGCATTACACTCCCAGCCGAAGGCAGAGAGCCAAGAGATCAGTACCTTCGCTACGCAGACCATTGGTTTTCTATAGCTTAAATGGGGTTTGCAATGAATTTGTGAAGTTTATAATAGATGGCGTTATGAACTTGATTGTGTTGAAACACTACATTACAGATACACATATGTGTATTTGTCTCACAAATACTACATATTGGATATCAAAAATAGAGGGACTCAAAACAATATTTACAGTTTCCAAGTAAAATCATAAAGTAGTCTATACTGCTTTTACTTTATTTTGTGCCAATATACTGCTGTTCGAAGCTTATTATCGATTTGATTTGAAGATATGTCGGTTCAGTTCAGTTCAGTTTATTAACATGATTAAATGAAAAAAACAAGTTTTTTGTTTTAACTGAAAGTAAGGAGCGACATTAAAACTTAAAACGAACAGAAATTACTTCGTATATGAAAGAGGCTGCTTCCTCATCAACGCCCCGCTCTTTAAGCTAAAGTTTGACTCTGTCTCTCAATTCTTCTTTTTAAAACAGTAAAAAACTTTAGCGTAAAGAGCGGGGCGTTGATGAGGAAGCAGCCTCTTTCATATACGAAGTAATTTCTGTTCGTTTTAAGTTTTAATGTCGCTCCTTACTTTCAGTTAAAAAAACTTGTTTTTTTTTATATTTAATTTCTGAACGTTTTTGAATCAATGCATGTTTTGATTTTGGCTCTCCGCAGAGGAATAATTAAAACGAAATTTGCATTTTTTTATTTTTTTTTTGGCTAAATGGCTTTCTCATAATTTTGATCGAATGATTTTGAGAAAAAAAGAGCGGGGGAGGAAGCCTAGTTGCCCTCCGATTTTTTGGTCAATTAAAAACGCAACTAGAACTTTTAATTTTTTACGAATATTTTTATTAGTAAAAGATTTACGTAAATTATAAATTAGCTTACGTAAAGAACTTTTGTATTCTCATATTTTTATTAAATATATGAGGGGAATCGCCCCCTTGTCAGATCCTCGCTCTTTACACTAAAGCTTAAATTTTGTCCCAATTCATTAAGAATGACCCCAGAATCACAAAAGCCGTAGAATAAATAGTTGAAATTACTAAAAATACTTTAACGTAAAGAGCGGGGTATTAGGAGGAGGTGAGCCCCTCAAATGGGTAATAATTTCTGTTTGTTTTAAGTTTTAATGCTGTTCCTTACTTCCAGCTGAAAGAACTTTTTCATATTTATTTTTTCATTGTGTTTTTAAATAATGCTAGTAAATCCTGCGCTCCCTTCATGGAGATTTTCTTCCCCCATGGAAAATTATCGATGGAAAGTTCCCCCAGCATATCCCCCTCTTCTCAACCCCTCCCCCAACCAAAAAAATCCTCCTGAAAACGCCTGTACACTTCCCAATAATCATTACTATATGTAAGCATTGGTCAAAGTTTGTAACTTGTTGCCCCTCCCATGGGGACTGTGGGGGAGTAAGTCGTCCCCAAAGACATAGTTATAAGGTTTTTCGACTACGCTGAATAAAATGGCTATCTCAGAATTTTGATCCGTTGACTTTGGTAAAATAATTAGCGTGGGAGGGGGCCTAGGTGCCCTCCAGTTTTTTGGTCACTTAAAAAGGGCACTAGAACTTTTCATTTCCGTTAGAATGAGCCCTCTTGCAACATTCTAGGACAACTGGGTCGATACGATCACCCCTGGGAAAACAAAAACAAAAAAACAAATAAACACGCATCCGTGATCTGCCTTCTGGCAAAAAATACAAAATTCCACATTTTTGTAGATAGGAGCTTGAAACTATACAGTAGGGTTCTCTGATACACTGAATCTGATGGTGTGATTTTCGTTAAGATTCTATGACTTCTAGGGGGCGTTTTCCCCTATTTTCTAAAATAACGCAAATTTTCTCAGGCTCGTAACTTTTGATGGGTAAGACTAAACTTGATGAAACTTATATATTTAAAATCAGCATTAAAATGCGATTCTTTTGATGTAGGTATTGGTATCAAAATTCTATTTTTTAGAGTTTTGGTTACTATTGAGCCGGGTCGCTCCTTACTACAGTTCGTTACCACGAACTATTTGAAAATAAATGGACAACAATACACCTCTATTCCTACAAGGCTCCATGGCCCGTTACATAGGGGTTAAAACAAAAATAAATACCAAATAAAGAGTCTCTTCTTAAAAAAAAAACAAGAAATCCAATTAAATAATTTTGTGTTATTTTTACTTACCACTTTGTCCTCGAAATTCAAATCCAAGTCTATACCATCTCCCACCACCCACCTCTCCACCATCAGGGTTTAACATGTTATTTGACGCTTTACACTGTTAGATCTAGTGTTGATGCAATTTTTAAAAGAATTTCTTTTTTGCTCAACTTGGGATATGTTATTACTAAATGTATCACCCAATACTTAATCCCTGCAAGAACCATGTAACAGCACCAGAGGTCTAACTGTTTTCAGGTTTTAATGTTTAGGACTGTAGTTGTTTTTGTCAGATGCTATATTTTTCACAACTTTTACCAGATTTTTCTAACGAACACGATTCACCTTATGTGGTACTTCTTCTCTTTACTACTTCTCAGTTCTTATCCTGATTTTACCTTTATTTTGTAGCAAACCCTTGAAGCCTGGTCGGCGGTCTTTATTATGGCTGGCAGTGTGTTGGCTGTGTGTATGGCTGGCATTTGGATATGGCTCTGAACAATCCTGGAATTACAATGCTGAAGGAGAAAACGATGAAGTAGAATAAAGGATGAACACTACAAATAATCCAACTATAGTAACACAAGAAAATGAATTTTCCTAATATTCAATATTTTTGCGTTAAATTTATTTTAGTTATGACCATTCTTTGAGAAATTAAATAAAAAAAACAAGTTTTTTTAAATGAAAGTAAGGAGCAGCATTAAAACTTAAAACGAACAGAAATTACTCCATATATGAAAGCGGCTTTTCCTCCTCAACGCCCCGCTCTTTACGCTAAAGTTTGACTCTTTCTCTTAACTCCATTTTAAAACAGTAAGAATTCCACATTTTTGTAGATAGGAGCTTGAAACTTCTAAAATAAAATTTTCTGATACGCTGAATCTTATGGTGTGATTTTCGTTAAGATTGTATGACTTTTAGATGGTGTTTCCCCCTATTTTCTAAAATGAGGCAAATCTTCTCAGGCTCGTAACTTTTGATGGGTATAACTGATCTTGATGAAACTTATATATTTCAAATCAGCATTAAAATGCGATTCTTTTGAGGTATTTATTGGTATCAAATATCAAATTTCATTTTTTAGAGTTTCGGTTACTATTGAGCCGGGTCGCTCCTTACTACAGTTCGTTACCACGAACTGTTTGATAATTGATATAATACATTTATGTCTACAAAGTTGAAGCCTAATTTTTATTAAAGTTGAACACTAACTTTCTTAGCTATTTTCAAAGTATTAATTCTGACCATTTGATGTGAATCCATCTATCTCACAATGAAGGCTCAAGCACTCACTAAGGCAATTAATTAAATCAGACTGAAGTAATGGGTTATATTACTTCATATTTATATTCCAAATATAAAGTTGTAATACTAAACGCAAAACTATGGAATAAAATTTAAACTGAATCCTCCTTTTCCTAAAAAAATTTTAAAAACCATTTCTCGGTACCTTACTGTTCACTGGTGGGATCTTTTCAAAAAATTCTTAAATAGATACTGTTTTTCGGTTATTTTATTTTCACACGGGCCATTTAAAAAAGTTTTTCTATATTTATTTACATTTATATATCATACAGATTGACCTTAATGATTAAAATTGGTCACGAAAAAAATATATTGAATTTTCGAAAAATAGCTTAAACTCACCAAGAATAAAGTCGGATTCAAATGAAAACAATGTTTTGGTCAATGAATTGGAATTGTGGGCAACACATAGTGCTCTTTAAATACATTTTCAAAAAAATACCTGATACGTTTTGATTGTTAATAGCCAATCCATCCCGACATATTAAACATTTTTAATTCTGTTTGACATCCTTTAAGCTCATATTGAAAATTTTTTTTAGGTCAAACTGATAACTTTTGATTATTAATCATTCTAAGCTTCTAACGGTATCCTTCTCAAGAAATCTTTTTCGTAAAATCTTCCTTTGAAAGTCTGAGAAGTTTCCCCGACGGAGAACAAGGATGGTAGCCATCGTTAAGAGTCTTATAAAAGTTGTTGGCTTTCATCTTTGTGATGATCAAAATGTAATTTTAATTTTAATTATACTTTTGAATAGACAGTCTTTCTGAAACTTTTAGTTTCACTGTTGTAAAGGCTCTTTTATTCATCTTTTGTCGTAGTCATCGCAAATTTAAAATTAGACCCAGTACACACCTTGTTATGTAGTCTAGCCGTAGATCTAGTCGGCCTAAATATCAACAAGGACGAAACCAAATTCTGATGATCCATTATGACATTCTGAAAAGCAATATTTCTCTTATTACTATGTGCTCGATAGTATTCGTTAAATTCAAATATCAGGTATACCTAATCCACATATTAGGTAGCTGCTGGAAAGAAGTTTAGATGAGAATCGCTTCTTCATCCGAAGGTATTGAGAAACTGAGGAAGATTTTTCGGAGGCAAAGCCATGTCCTTTTACAGATGAAATTCGGATGTACTAGGCAATCATCCGCCCCAAACTCTTATAGAGATGTGAGGTGTGGCCAATGTAAAATTCGGGTAGCCACACCTTTAAGTGTGGCTAGTAAGTGATATCGAAAGCTAAATATATTCCTGTCTAAAATATGACATTAGTGCGCTCGTAAAAACTTTACCTGACATTATTTGTTCATATTTCTTGAAGGTCAAATATTACCCCCACTAAATAGGTATTGAACTGAAAATTACTGACTTATTGGAGAAGAAACGGAAAGGGTAACTTCTGAAATCATAGTAGTGGGTACGATAAGTAATAGCAGACGATAACAGATTGAAAGTCAAAACAGCTATTTTAATAACAAAAATTAAACTATAAAAAATTAAGTTTCTGGACACCAACAACTAGTGGCTATACTCCTAGGTGAAGGGCGCAACGCTATGAAAAATGGGCTGTAGTGGGCTGAAAAATGGACATTTAAAAGAATTCAAATATATCTTTTTTGACAAAACTGTTGTTACTCCTCTTTGAAAGTAAAAAATATAGATACTAGACCTAAGAAAACTTTTCATTTCCTATTGAATTGATGAAGTATTTCTAAATTGTTCAAACGACATGTTATTTGTCGAATTAAAAGTTAATAGAAATGGACACATATTGTGTCTTACTTGAACTTTGATAATGGAGAGAATATATTTCATACAAGGAGCTTCACTGGTTACTGCAGCTCAACCTATTACGCAAAGACCATATTGAAGAACCAACAGTTTATAGAACGTGCAGTTTATTGTAGCAAACTATTTGTAAAGACTAACCCCCTCTTAGAGTAGCTCAAAAAAGCAAAAAGAGATTGAAGCTTTCATTGAGCCTTATATTACACCTTATATTTGTAAGATTATGTAAATAAGAAACTTCACTGAAAACACAAAAAGGAATTGGGTTGTTCTACAGTAGAATTATGACACACCTTAGGATGTCTTTGAAGTACCAATTAAGTCTTTAGGATTTTATGTTATACGCTCTGAATTTGGTTGATTTGGAGTGATTCATTTGAAAGAAGACCAATCCAGCGGAAACCTTTATTTTAGGTTTTAAAATAAATATTTCCTTATTATATTGTAGACAATTACATATTAGAGCTATCTTCTTAGCGTTGGAACTTCAAAATAGCTGCAGAAGTCGATATCATAACTTTTAATTCTCTGTACTACAAGGAGAAAGAACTAAAGTTCTGGAACTCATAGAATGATCTAAACTTGATTTCCAGTAATACTGAGGTATACTTTAACAGCCTATCATTGCACATTACAATAACACAGCCAGGGCTCTGCTCAGGATTTAAAAGCGTTACCTAATTAGCGAGTCTTTTATTATTTTACGAGGCTTAATGGTTCGTTTACCTCATGCCCTAGACCTTCTGAATTAGTTTAATTTTTAATAATTTCACACTAAAATAGATTTAGAGATCATACAACGCTATGTACTCTTACGGAGTTAAGTTTCTCTGTAGGGACAGCAAGGCTGTATCCAGGGGCTAGGGGGCTTGACTCCCCCTAGAATAATTTTTCCTACTCATTGAAAATGTATCAAAATCCATAAAAAAAATTTTTGTTGTGTTACAAAATTAGCTCCCCCACCCCTTAGACCCCTTAAAAATGAACTTTTGGATTGTTAAGCCACATTCTTTATTTATTTATTTTTGTGTGTGTAGGTAATGTTCTCAAGAGAGCAATAGCTCCGCCTAATCCAACAAATAAAAGATATTATTGGCAATCAGACTATTTTTACTAATTTCATGTTACATATTTAAATGTGTCGGTTTCAGTTTCAAGTACATTGATTATTTTACTCACAGAATCTCGTTTTTATAATTTAAATTAAGCACATATTTCGATTCAGTCAGTTTGCATCTAGGAAACTGAATTTAAAATTACAGAATATAAGCATTTAAGCTGCAACATAATTGTGATGTGCATTCTGCGACCGCAAAAAAGTGAATTAGTGGGTGTGGTGGTGATTTACTGGTTCGGTATGTATGGGATTATGATCCTCCGATTTCAGGGAAAAATGATGGTTATTTTGGCAGGTAGATTCCAATGTTATCTGCTGAAGTGTTTACAGGTAGGGGTAAGCTGAAAAGATTTTTTTTTTGGGGTGGGGGGGGGGGGTGGGGCGAATGTCTTTCAATGAAGCTCGTGTCTCTTTTCTTTTAGGTGCCCTTGAATATAGCTCAATCTTCTTTAAACGATTTGTGCACACTTTTAAATACATGCGTAATGTTTTGGCTTATCAATCAAAGAAAACTTCTTTGAAATGGAGTAAAAAGAGCTTTGTCTTGGCCTATTGCCCCTTTTAGCAAAAATGTTTGTTCTTAAGACACCTCATCAATAAGAACCTCTCGTTATGTCCATAAACACGGTTCAATTATGAACAAAGAAAAAAGTTTCCTGGAAAGAGTCTTTTGAAAAAAATGGGTGCTGTTGTCTCGTCTGACTTGGCAAGCAAATGGCAAGGTGGGTTCTTTGTCAGTGACGGCTGTAGGAACACAAATTAAAGAAAAGAGGAATGAAAAATATAGAAAACACTAACACTAATTTATAAGAAACCTATGAGAAACGATTTTATAAGAAACAAAAAAAAAACAAGTTTTTTTTTAAAATGAAAGTAAGGAGAGACATTAAAACTTAAAACGAACAGAAATTACTCCGTATATGAAAGGGGCTTTTCGTCCTCAACGCCTCGTTCTTTACGCTAAAGTTTGACTCTTTCTCTAAACTCGACTTCTTAAAAATTAAAAAAAACTTTAGCGTAAAGAGCGAGGCGTTGAGGACGAAAAGCCCCTTTCATATACGGAGTAATATCTGTTCGTTTTAAGTTTTAATGTCGCTCCTAACTTTCATTTAAAAAAACTTGTTTTTTTGTTTAATTTCTGGACGTTTTTAAATTAATGCATTTTTTGATCTAGGCTCTCCGCGCATAAATAATTAAAACGAAATTTGTATATTAATTTTTTTGGGCTAAATGGGTGTTTCATAGTTATAATTGGAAGATTTTGAGAAAAAAGGAGCGAGAAAGGAGGCCTAGTTGCCCTCCAATTTTTTGATTACGTAAAAAGGCAACTATAACTTTTAATTTTTTACTAACGCTTTCATAAGTAAAAAATATACGTAACTTACGAATTAACTTACGTAGCGAACTTCTATATTCGTATGTTTTATTGCGTATATGAGGGGGCTCACCCCTCGTCGATACCTCGCTCTTTACACTAAAGCTTAGATTTTATCCCAATTCCTTAAGAATGACCTCTGAATCACAAAGGCCGTAGAATAAATAGTTGAAATTACTAAAAATAATTTAGCGTAAAGAGCGAGGTATTACGAGGAGGTAAACCCCTCATATGCGTAATAATTTCTGTTCCTTTTAAGTATTAATGCTGCTCCTCACTTTCAGTAGAAAAAACTTTTCATATTTATTTTTTCATTGTTTTTTTAAATAATGCTAGAAAATCCTGCGCCCCCTCCATTGAAAGTCTCTTCCCCCATGAGAAGTTCCTCCATGGAAAGATCCTCCCACGTAACCCCCCACAACTCTCCCCCAACCAAAAAATCCCCCTGAAAACGTCTGTACACTTCCCAGTAACCATTATTAGATGTAAACACAGGTCAAAGTTTGTAACTTGCAGCCCCTCCCACGGGGACTGCGGGGGAGTAAGTCGTCCCCAAAGACATAGTTATTAGGTTTTTCGACTATGGTGAATAAAATGGCTATCTCAGAATTTTGATCCGGTGACTTTGGGGAAAAATGAGCGTGGGAGGGGGTCTAGGTGCCCTCCAGTTTTTTTGGTCACTTAAAAAGGGCACTAGAACTTTTAATTTCCTTTAGAATGAGCCCTTTTGCGACATTCTAGGACCACTGAGTCGATACGATCACCCCTGGTGAAAAAAAAAACAACAAAAAAACAAATAAACACGCATCCGTGATTTGTCTTCTGGCAAAAAATGCGAAATTCCACATTTTTGTCGATAAGAGCTTAAAACTTCTACAATAAGGTTCTCTGATACGCTGAATCTGATGGTGTGATTTTCGTTAAGATCGTATGACTTTTAGGGGGTATTTTCCCCTATTTTCTAAAATAAGGCAAATTTTCTCAGGCTCGTAACTTTTGACGGGTAAGACTAATCTTGATGAAATTTATATATTTAAAATCAGCATTAAAATTCGATTCTTTTGATGTAACTATTGTCACCAAAATTCCAATTTTTTGGAGTTTTGGTTACTATTGAGCCGGGTCGCTCCTTACTACAGTTCCTTACCACGAACTGTTTGACACTAACACTAATTTAATCACTAATATATTTTAGCCGAATTTTATCCCAGCAATGTGTTACCGTTGCTTCTGATGTATAAGATAAATAAAGCTAAGACTTTAATTTAGTGTCGGAATAAGAGTAGATTTTAAATTATATCTGACTGAAAAAACCATGTTTGCTGAATAAAAGTAAAGAACTGAATCAAAATCTGACAAAAAAGAGAAATGACTTTCTAGGTGAGAGGGACTGCGACCCTGTGCCCGATAAAAAAAAAAGATTTTCTCGAATCCACCCAAGAGAAGATTAGGTCCTAGGATTTCTTACTAAAAAAAATAAATTTCGCTACTGCACAAATGTGAGCACTAATCATAAATCTTTAATTTCCTCTAATGAGACATTTGACCCCAAGAAGTTCTGGGATAGAGGAATAGAGAAGTATTACTATCCCTGCATTCAACTCCTTATGGTAGACTTTACACCGTAAATTAGTTGAGATATCCAAATAAGATTTTCATTTTCGATACTATTGTCGAAGGGAAGAATTAGAGGTACTGTCGTCGCACTGCATAAATAGAGAGCCTAAAAAGATAAATAGTAAAAGCCTAAAAAGATAAATAGAAAGATAAATAGTATCTTCTACGTTTTGTTTATTATTTTCCCTCGTCAATTTGTAGAGATGAGGCAGCCACGGATTCTTTTTAGAGGGCTCATTCGATTGCACAGAAACAGTTCTAGGGCTCTTTTTGAGTGTCCCAAGTGACTGGAGGTTAACAGCCCCTCCCTAATGTGCCCATTTTAACCCCTCCAAATAGTGCCAAGACATTTGATCAATATCCTTAAAAAGGCCGACAAACTTTTGTTCCGATAAGCTCGGAACCTATATCCTGCAGTCCTGGGACAGAGAGGATCTTAAAACAGAAGGTAAATGTAAGAAAAAGAAATATGTGTTAAAAGAAAATTAAGAACTATTCAAAATTCTAACTGAAAATAAAGTTAAGTCAAATCAAACGAACAGAAGTTAAGAGGATCTTAAAACAGAAGGTAAATATAAGAAAAAGAAATATGTGTTAAAAGAAAATTAAGAACTATTCAAAATTCTAACTGAAAATAAAGTTAAGTCAAATCAAACGAACAGAAGTTAAGAGGATCTTAAAACAGAAGGTAAATATAAGAAAAAGAAATATGTGTTAAAAGAAAATTAAGAACTATTCAAAATTCTAACTGAAAATAAAGTTAAGTCAAATCAAACGAACAGAAGTTTTAAGAGGATCTTAAAACAGAAGGTAAATGTAAGAAAAAGAAATATGTGTTAAAAGAAAATTAAGAACTATTCAAAATTCTAACTGAAAATAAAGTTAAGTCAAATCAAACGAACAGAAGTTAAGAGGATCTTAAAACAGAAGGTAAATATAAGAAAAAGAAATATGTGTTAAAAGAAAATCAAGAACTATTCAAAATTCTAACTGAAAATAAAGTTAAGTCAAATCAAACGAACAGAAGTTAAGAGGATCTTAAAACAGAAGGTAAATATAAGAAAAAGAAATATGTGTTAAAAGAAAATTAAGAACTATTCAAAATTCTAACTGAAAATAAAGTTAAGTCAAATCAAACGAACAGAAGTTTTAAGAGGATCTTAAAACAGAAGGTAAATGTAAGAAAAAGAAATATGTGTTAAAAGAAAATTAAGAACTATTCAAAATTCTAACTGAAAATAAAGTTAAGTCAAATCAAACGAACAGAAGTTAAGAGGATCTTAAAACAGAAGGTAAATATAAGAAAAAGAAATATGTGTTAAAAGAAAATCAAGAACTATTCAAAATTCTAACTGAAAATAAAGTTAAGTCAAATCAAACGAACAGAAGTTAAGAGGATCTTAAAACAGAAGGTAAATATAAGAAAAAGAAATATGTGTTAAAGAAAAATTAGAACATATTCCAAATTCTAAGAAAATTAGAACATACTCCAAATTCTAACTGAAAGTAAAATTAAGTCAAATCAGACGAACAGAAGTTTAATGATAAACATTTTCCAAGAAAGAAATTTTTCCAAAAAAAAAAAAATACTTAAAACTAGTATCGTTGCATTAATTTAAATCCCCAAGAAACAGACATTGTATTTGTTCTTCCTTTCCTTTCTTCTCTACAATGTGACTTTAAGTACTTAGGTGGTGCAGCTCTAGAAAAGAGCTGCGTATCTGAAAAGCCTTGCTAACACAGCATTCAAGATATTCTACCAGTCTAGAATTCCGCAGAATACTCTTAGAAGGTGAAACTCAGGCTGTTCCAGAGCAATATTTTGTTTGTTCAGAATTACTCCATGGTTTACCTAAAGTTAACTGTGGAGCAGGAGAAACACATTACCTGCCCTTAGAGAAAATGTCTTTGCTGGATCCTAGGGATCAGCTGGAAAGGCTGTGTCAGTTACGACGTGATTCGTACCCGTACAGGCAAACTCCACATTGCCTCCATTGTGAGACCAGAAAAATGGCGACACCTTTGATACATGCTCCGCATAAAAAATCATAGAGTTCCAAAAATGCTTCTCAAATGGCAACTGGAAGGCATCCACTATCAAGGATTAACAAAGAATCCCTTTTGTAGGACGTACGAACGTAACAGAAAAGCCTTTTAGACGACATTACATAACATTTTGAATAGAGATAAATTCTTTGACTAGACAGTGAAAAAAAACAACAAAAAGCAAAAAATAATCAAACAATATACTGTTATTTTTTTAATCACATGTTCAGTGATCGTCATCAGCAGAAATACTAAAATATAACAGTTAAAGCTAATGATAAATATACAGAATAAAATAGCTACATATTGTTTATTGTTGTTATTTTTTCAATGTACTACCGGAAGCAACTATTCTTGACCTCCCAGGCTCCGGTTTATTAGCTTTAATTGAACTAACAGGTGGACTTCAAATTATGGGGTACTAATTGTTTTATTTTAGTGTTTCGGCTGATCACTATCACTGTACATGTGATCGAATTATCCATTATATTTTCTTTTGTTTTTTTCCGTCTAATAAAAGGATTTATCCCCATTTGAAAGGTTATTTACCATTATGGAAAGGCAGCGTGGTCATCCAAATTACCTTAAACAGTATCTATGCAGCAGTCAAATTGAAGAAAAATTAGAGGTAAAAAAGGCAAAGGATACGGCACTAGACTTTTTGAAGTCCGAAATGGTGGTGCTGATCTTCGTCTCAAGGCCCTTCATCCAGGAAATAAAATAAAAGACAGCCATCCTGTGCTTTCGCACAACCTTCCTGCTTACCTTCCCTAGACATCTCCTGGTACCCATTTAAAGATTGGAGGCTGTGCACTTACGCCCTATGTGCCTCTGGAGGCACCAGAGTAAGTAAGATATACAGACATAATATATATATATATATATATATATATATATATATATATATATATATATATATATATATATATATATATATATATATATGTATATATATATATATATATATATATATATATATATATATATATATATATATGTATATATATGTATATATATACATATATATATATATATAAATGTAATACAAAAAATATAAAACCTGGTAATTGCAAAATATTTGTATATATTTTAACAGGGGATTACAGCAATTCGCAAAATTAGAAGAAAACGAAAATTTTGAAGCTTTTTAGATGTCACTGTTAGAAAAATATCATAACCGAATTTCTTTTCTTATAAGTATAAGCAATGTCTTCTTAGAACAAGAACAAAAGTTGAAAAAATTTCAAGTTAAGTTTAGAATCGCTAAAGCTATTATGTAAATCGTAAAAACATTTACGGGACCTGAGCAATAATTTTAACATTTTAATTCAAACTAGAAAAGTGCCTGAACATTTCAGAATTAGTCTGTTTTCTTGTTAGATAAAATCCACTCTCTACCTGATAAAGCATACAGATTTGAACACAACCAGTTATATAGTGTCAGTAGGAAGGCCCAAAAACACAGAATTTACGATTATTACAAATGATGTTTTGATATTTTGACCAGAGAATACAACCATTCAAAAACCTTAAAAAAAGAAAACCAAAAGTTTCAAGCTTGGTACATATCGTTGTTAGAAATCTGGAAAGCATCAATAATCAAATTTTCTTTTCTATTGAAACAAATTAACACGGTAGATATAGTTTCCTCGTTAAAGTCTGCTTTGCATAAATACTATCCGCTTTGCATAAACCGTCTGTACACTTCCCAATAACCATTACTATGTGTAAAAAAAACAAAAAAACAATTTTTTAAATGAAAGTAAGGAGCGACATTAAAACTTAAAACGAACAGAAATTACTCCGTATATGAAAGGGGCTTTGCCTTCTCAACGCCCCGTTCTTTACGCTAAAGTTTGACTCTTTCTCTTGACTACATTTTAAAACAGTAAAAAACTTTGGCGTAAAGAGCCGGGCGTTGAGAAGGAAAAGCCCCTTTCATATACGGAGTAATTTCTGCTCGTTTTAAGTTTTAATGTCGCTCCTTACTTTCATTTAAAAAACTTTTTTTTTATTTAATTTCTGAACGTTTTTGAATCAATGCATGTTTTGATTTTGGCTCTCCGCAGAGGAATAATTAAAACGAAATTTGTATATTTGTTTTTTTTGGCTAATTGGCTTTCTCATAATTTTGATCGAATGATTTTGAGAAAAAAAGAGCGGGGGAGGAAGCCTAGTTGCCCTCCGATTTTCGGTTAATTAAAAAGGCAACTAGAACTTTTAATTTTTTGCGAATCTTTTTATAAGTAAAAGATATAAGTAACTTATAAATTAGCTTACGTATAGAACTTTTGTATTCTCATGTTTTTATTACATATATGAGGGGGTTCGCCCCCTCGTCAGTACCTCGCTCTTTACACTAAAGCTTAAATTTTGTCCCAATTCATTAAGAATGACCCCTGAATCACAAAAGCCGCAGAATAAATAGTTGAAATTACTAAAAATACTTTAGCGTAAAGAGCGAGGTATTAGGAGGTGAGCCCCTTATATGGGTAATAATTTCTGTTCGTTTTAAGTTTTAATGCTGCTGCTTACTTCCAGCTGAAAAAAAGTTTTTCATATTTATTTTTTCATTGTTTTTTTAAGTAACGCTAGTAAATCCTGCGCTCCCTTCATGGAAATTTTCTTCCCCCATGACAAATTCCTCGATGGAAAGTTCCTCCAGCATATCCCCCTCTTCTCAACCCCTGCCTCCAACCAAAAAATCCTCCTGAAAACGCCTGTACACTTCCCAATAACCATTACTTTATGTAAGCACTGGTCAAAGTTTTGAACTTGTAATCCCTCCCACGGGGACTGTGGGGGAGTAAGTCGTCCCCATAGACAATGTTATAAGGTTTTTAGACTACGCTGAATAAATTGGCTATCTCAGAATTTTGATCCGTTTACTTTGGAAAAATAATTAGCGTGGGAGGGGGCCTAGGTGCCCTCCAATTTTTTTGGTCACTTAAAAAGGGCACTAGAACTTTTCATTTCCATAGAATGAGCCCTCTCGCAACATTCTATGACAACTGGGTTGATGCGATCATCCCTGGAAAAAAAAAAATAAAAACAAAAAAACAAACAAATAAACACGCATCCGTGATCTGCCTTCTGGCAAAAAAATACAAAATTCCACATTTTTGTAGATAGGACCTTGAAACTTCTACAGTAGGGTTCTCTGATACGCTCAATCTGAGGGTGTGATTTACGTTAAGATTCTATGACTTTTAGGGGTTATTTCCACCTATTTTCTAAAATAACGCAAATTTTCTCAGGCTCGTAACTTTTGATGGGTAAGACTAACTTGATGAAATTGTATATTTAAAATCAGCATTAAAATACGATTCTTTTGATGTAGCTATTGGTACCAAAATTCCATTTTTTAGAGTTTTGGTTACTATTGAGCCGGGTCGCTCCTTACTACAGTTCGTTACCACGAACTGTTTGAACACTAGTCAAAGTTTGTAACTTGCATACCCTCCCACAGGGACTCTGGGCGAGTAAGTCGTCGCCAAAGACATAGTTATTAGGTTTTTCGACCGTTTTGAATAAAATGGCTATCTCAGAATTTCGATCCGGTGATTTTGGGAAAAAATTGAGCGTGGGAGGGGCCTAGGTGCCCTCCAATTTTTTTGGTCACTTAGAAAGGGCACTAGAACTTTAAATTTCCTTTAGAATGAGCCCTCACACGACATTTTAGGACCATTGGGTCGATACAATAACCCCTGGAAAAAAAAAAACAACAAAAAAACAAACAAATAAACACGCATCCGTAATCTGACATGTGGCAAAAAAAGCAAAATTCCACATTTTTGTAGATAGGAGCTTGAAACTTCTACTGTATGATTCTTTGATGCTCTGAATATGATAGTGTGATTTTCGTATTATTTTTAAGGGGTGTTTCCCCCTATTTTCTCAATTAAGGCAAATTTTCTCAGGCTCGTAACTTTCGATGGGTAAGTCTAAACATAATGACACTTATATATTTAAAATTAGCACTAAATTGCGATTCTTTTGATGTAACTGCTTTAAGAGCAAATTTGATTGCCATAATGTCAGCTTAAAAAATTGCTAGGTCAGGGAGTAAACGGTAAGAAAGAAATAAACTCTGGGACGGTTTCAAAAATGAACGTCAGCACGTTTTCTCTATCTTCAAACTTCCTGTACATCCTTAAGTGTAGTCTTAATATTCTCCCATCTTTCCAAGGAAGGTAACAAACTTTCATCAATACATTTGGGAGTCCTTCTCTTTTTGTGATCCTGATTATAGGGAAATAGTGGCTATTTTTAAATATTTAAAGATTTCGTGCCTTAAGCTGTGTATGTGTCACTAAAACCTTAGTAAGTGAAAATAAATTATTCAGTAAGAAATATACAGAAAGGCTTTGACAAAATTTTCTGTCAAGCTATAGCCAAAATAACAGTTTTTATCAATGGCACCCCCTTCAAAGTTGTATATTTTGACATCGATGTTCAGTGTTTAAATTAGTCTATGTTTTGAATATCACTGTGATTTTCTTTTTTCCATTCGTTTACAGTCCATCTTTATGCTATGTTTGGATTGTTCATGGGTAAGAAACAAATAAATAATTCTGTCTGTCAATGATATATACTAGGTCAAAGTTGAATCCTGGTCAGAAATTTTGGAACAAGAGATAAGCAATCATATTTCACAAACTTGTTCGGGAATAACAAATGAACGGCAGCTGAAAACGACCTTGTGTTGAATTTCTTAAGCTGCGTATTTTTACTGATTTGAAATTTGACCTCATTGTTTTAGAGACGTCTATTGGGATATTATTGCTGCCAAAGAGGGAACACAAATCTAGTAGACAGGAACCATAGTCTTAGATTTATTCCTGTCTCTTGGAAGCAAATGTATATAAGTTTCAAGTAAATAAGGAAGTAGAGAGCAGAAGGAATGCGAACAGAAAAAACTATTTGGAAAATAATACACATACACATAAAATAAAGTAGAGAAGATTTTTACACTTTTCAAGAAAAGCAAAGAGACTATTCTGTAAAGGCAGGAAGGGGAATGTACACCCTTAAACATCAAACAGTTCGTGGTAACGAACTGTAGTAAGGAGCGACCCGACTCAATAGTAAACGAAACTCTAAAAAACGGAATTTTGATGCTAAAAGATACATCAGAAGAATCGAATTTTCATGCTGATTCTAGATATATAAGTTTCATCAAATTTAATCTTTTTCATCAAAAGTTACGAGCCTGAGAAAATTTGCTTTATTTTGGAAAATAGGGAGAAACACCCCCTAAAAGTCATAGTATAAGTTCAGCGTATAAGAGAACCCTATAGCAAAAATTTTAAGCCCCTATCTACTAAAATGTGGAATTTCGTATTTTTTGCCAGAAGACACATCACGGGTGCGTGTTTGTTTTTTTTTTTTTTTTTTCCAGGGGTCATCGTATCGACCAAGTGGTCCTAGAATCTCGCAAGAGGGCTCATTTTAACGGAAATGAAAAGTTCTAGTGCCGTTTTTAAGTGACCAAAAAATTGGAGGGCACCTAGGCCCCTCCCACGCTCTTTTTTTCCAAAGTTAACGGATCCAAATTTTGAGATAGCCATTTTGTTCCGCATAGTCGAAAACCATATTAACTATGTCTTTGGAATGACTCACTCCCCCAAAGTCCCTGGGGGAGGGGCTGCAAGTTACAAACTTTGTCCAGTGTTTCAAACAGTTCGTGGTAACGAACTGCAGTAAGGAGCGACCCGGCTCAAAAGTAACCAAACCTCTAAAAAATGGACTTTTGACACCAATAGCTACATCAAAAGAATCGCATTTTAATGCTGGTTTTAAATATATAAGTTTCATCAAGTTTAGTCTTACCCATCAAAAGTTACGAGCCTGAGAAAATTTGCGTTATTTTAGAAAATAGGGGGAAACACCCCCTAAAAGTCATGGAATCTTAACGAAAATCACACCATCAGATTCAGCGTATCAGAGAACCCTACTGTAGAATTTTCGAGCTCCTATCTACAAAATGTGGAATTTTGCATTTTTCGCCACAAGGCAGATCACGGATGCGTGTTTATTTGTTTATTTGTTTATTGTTGTTTTTTTTTTCCCCAGGGGTGATCGTATCGACCCAGTTGTCCTAGGGTGTTGCAAGAGGGCTCATTCTAACGGAAATGAAAAGTTCTACTGCCCTTTTTAAGTGACCAAAAAAATTGGAGGGCACCTAGGCCCCCTCCCACGCTAATTATTTTCCCAAAGTCAACGGATCAAAACTCTGAGATAGCCATTTTATTCAGTGTAGTCAAAAACCTTATAACTATGTCTTTGGGGACGAATTACTCCCCCAGAGTCCCCGTGGGAGGGGCAACAAGTTACAAACTTTGACCTGTGCTTACATATAGTAATGGTTATTGGGAAGTATACAGGCATTTTCAGGAGGATTTTTTTAGTTGGAGGGAGGGGTTGAGAAGAGAGGGATATGCTGGGGGAACTTTCCATCGAGAATTTGTCATGGGAGAAGAAAATTTCCATGAAGGGAGAGCAGGATTTACTAGCATTATTAAAAAAAAACAATTAAAAAATAAATGTGAAAAAGCTTTTTCAGCTGGAAGTAAGGAACAGCAATAAAACTTAAAACAAACAGAAATTATTACCCATATGAGGGGGCTCACCTCCTTATAATACCTCGCTCTTTACGCTAAAGTATTTTTAGTAATTTCAACTATTTATTCTACGGCTTTTGTGATTCAGGGGTCATTCTTAATGAATTGGAATAAAATTTAAGCTTTAGTGTAAAGAGCGAGGTACTGACGATGGGGCGAATCCCCTCATATATGTAATAAAAACATGAGAATACAAAAGTTCTTTACATAAGCTAATTTATAAGTTACGTAAATCTTTTACCAATAAAAATATTCGTAAAAAATTAAAAGTTCTAGTTGCTTTTTTAATTAATCAAAAAATCGGAGGGCAACTAGGCTTCGTCCCCCGCTCTTTTTTTCTCAAAATCATTCGATCAAAATTACGAGAAAGCTATTTAGCAAAAAAAATAAAAAAATACAAATTTCGTTTTGATTATTCCTCTGCGGAGAGCCAAAATCAAAACATGCATTGATTTAAAAACGTTCAGAAATTAAATAAAAAAAACAACAAGTTTTTTTAACTGGAAGTAAGGAGCGACATTAAAACTTAAAACGCACAGAAATTACTTCGTATATGAAAGAGGCTGCTACCTCATTTACGCCCCGCTCTTTACGCTAAAATTTTTTACTGTTTTAAAAAGAAGAATTGAGAGAAAGAGTCAAACTTTAGCGTAAAGAACGGGGCGTTGATGAGGTAGTAGCCTCTTTCATATACGAAGTAATTTCTGCGCGTTTTAAGTTTTAATGTCGCTCCTTACTTCCAGTTAAAAAAACTTGTTCTTTTTATTTTACATACAGTAATGGTTATTGGGAAGTGTACAGACGTTTTCTGAGGGATTTGTTTGGTTTGGGGTGGGGTTGAGGGGAGGAGGCTATGTGGGAGGATCTTCTCTTGGAGGAACATGTCATGGGGGAAGAGAAATTCAATGAAAAGGGCGGGGGTTTTCTAGCATTGCTATAAAAAAAAACAATGAAAATATAAACACGAAAAAGTTTTTCCACTGAAAGTAAAGAGTAGTACTAAAACTTAAAACTAACAGAGATTATTACGCATATGAGGGGTTCTAAAAATACTTTAGCATAAAGAGCGAGGTATTTAGGAGATAAATACCTCGCTCTTTATGCTAAGTGTTTTTAGTAATTTCAACTATTTATTCCACGGCCTTTCTGATTCAGGGGTCATTCTTATAGAATTGGGACAAAACTTAAGATTTAGTGTAAAAGGCGAGGTATTAACGAGGGTACAAACTCCCTCATATACATAATAAAAAATATAAGAGCATAAAAGTTTGTTACGTAAGTTAATTCTTAAGTTACGTATATTTTTTACTAATAGAAACTTTCGTTAAAAATTAAAAGTTCTAGTTGCCTTTTTAAGTAACCGAAAAATTGGAGGACAACTAGGCCTCCTTTCCCACCCCTTATTTCTCAAAATCGTCTGATCAAAACTAAGAGAAAGCCGTTTAGCCAAAAAAAATTAATATGCAAATTTCATTTTACTAATTAATGTGCGGAGAGCCAAAATCAAAAATGCATTAATTCAAAAACGTTCAGAAATTAATAAAAAAAAACTAGTTTTTTAAACTCAAAGTAAGGAGCGATATTAAAACTTAAAACGGACAGAAATTACTCCGGATATGAAATGGGTTGTCCCCTCCGCAATCCCTTGCTCTTTACGCTAAAGTTTGATTCTTTGCCACAATTCTACTTTTTAAAACAATTAAAAACTTTAGCGTAAAGAGCGAGGGATTGCGGAGGGGACAACCCATTTCATATACGGAGTAATTTCTGTCCGTTTTAAGTTTTAATATCGCTCCTTACTTTCAGTTTAAAAAACTAGTTTTTTTATTTAATTGCTTTCAAGATTAAGATTGACTACTGAGTGATACTACAACTGTTTACGCTAACGTTTTCATTTTCTCTTAACTCTTTAAAACTAATGCTCTTAGACAAGAGCATTGAGATGGAAGGAAAAGCATATAGTATTGCTTCAAAAATGAATGAGACTAGTTTACAATTGTTCACTTCTAGCGTTTGGAAGGCATTTGGAAATAGAACAATTTTAGCTACCAACGGGCTATTTTTATTGCGACCAATTACAGACTGACAGGATCCGCACAGAAACATGTGTTTTTTTTGTTAGGGGATTTTAATCCCGAAGCTGGTAGACATTGATATAGATGGTATCCTGGTCTGAGTAAATTTGGTGTAGGAAAGGGAAATAGCAAAGGCTATAGACTGCTGCTATTTTGTAGGTATTGCAATCTAGTTGTAACGTATATAGTATTCGGTTATCAAATAGCTCATAAGTAAACATGATACTGGCGTGATGGTATTGATGTTAAAAGTGAAGACCACCATCTAGAAGTGTATGGGGTTAATCATAAGCTGAAATTTAGGAAGGATAACTGCCTCCTGGGAATTTCTGGCATTGGTAAACTTCAGAATGGTAATTTAGAGAGTATTTCCATGAATAGTTTAATTTTAAACTGGAGAGTCTAAAGTTTTACAATCTAGTAGATGCATGGAGTAACTATATGAAAATAGCAGATGATGTCTAGGGAGAATTAAATAAAAAAAAATTATAACTGAAAGTAAGGAGCAACATTAAAACTTAAACGAAAGAAATTTTTATACACACGAGGGGGCCCCAACGCAATCCCTCACTCTTTATGCTAAAGTCTTAAAGGGGTTTAAAAATATTTGTCAATCAAAGTAAATTGCCCATATGTTTGAATAGTTATGCTTAAAGAAATGTGAAAAAAACATGCTTTAGCGCAAAGAGTGAGGGCTTGAGGAGAGGGTAGTTCCCCCCATATATGGAATAATCGCTGGGATTCAAATTTTAATGCTGCTTTTTACTTTCAGTTGAGATAAGCTTGTCTATTTTTGTTTCAATGTTTTACCTTTTTTTAAAGTCTTGCCAAGAAATGTCCCTGTCTCCCCCCTCCCTACCTCGTGAAATCTGTCCTGGGAAATTCTCCCCAAAACATATATCCCGACAGAAAATTTTCCCCGTGGAGATGTCATCCCCCCACTGAAAATTCCCCCTTCCTGAGGAGGAAAAGGGACTTTTCCTCCTCAACGCCCCGCTCTTTGCGCTAAAGTTTTACTCTTTCTTTTCACTCTACTTTTTAAAACAGTAAAAAAACTTTAGCGTAAAGAGCAGGGCGTTGAGGAGGAAAAGTCCCAGTCATATACCGAGTAATTTCTGTTCGTTTTAAGTTTTAATGTCGCTCCTTACTTTCATTTAAAAAAACTTGTTTTTTTTTGTTTAATTTCTGGACGTTTTTGAATTAATGCATGTTTTGATCTTGGCTCTCCGCAAATGAATAATCAAAACGAAATTTGCATATTAATTTTTTTGGCTAAATGGCTTTTTCATAGTTTTAATCGGAAAATTTTGAGAAAAAAGGAGCGAGGGAGGAGGCCTTGTTGCCCTCCAATTTTTTGATTACTTAAAAAGGCATTAACTTTAAAATTTTTACCAAGGTTTTCATAAGTAAAAATATACGTAACTTACGAATTAACTTACGTAGCGAATTTCTGTATTCGTATGGTTTTATTGCGTTTATGAGGGGGCTCGCCCCTCGTCAATACCTGGCTCTTTACACTAAAGCTTAAATTTTGTCTAAATTCCTTAAGAATGACCCCTGAATCACAAAGGCCGTAGAATAAGTAGTTGTAACTACTAAAAATACTTTAGCGTAAAGGGCGAGTTATTACGAGGAGGTAAACCCCTCATTTGTGTTATAATGTCTGTTAGTTTTCAGTTTTAATGCTGCTCCTCACTTTCAGTAGAAAAAACTTTTCATATTTATTTTTTCATTTTTTTTTTAAATAATGCTAGAAAATCCTGCACCCCCTCCATTGAAAGTCTCTTCCCCCATGAGAAGCTCCTCCATGGAAAGATCCTCCCACGTAACCCTGCCCTCAACTCTGCCCCCCCCTAACCAAAAAAATCCCCCTGAAAACGTCTGTACACTTCCCAGTAACCATTACTATATGTAAACACAGGTCAAAGTTTGTAACTTGCAGCCCCTCCCACGGGGACTGCGGAGGAGTAAGTCGTCCCCAAAGACATAGTTATTGGGTTTTTTCACTATGGTGAATAAAATGGCTATCTCCGAATTTTGATCCGGTGACTTTGGGGAAAAATGAGCGTGGGAGGGAGCCTAGATGCCCTCCAATTTTTTGGTCACTTAAACAGGGCACTAGAACTTTTAATTTCCGTTAGAATGAGCCCTTTCGCGACATTCTAGGACCACTGAGTCAATATGATCACCCCTGGGAAAAAAAAAATAAACACGCATCCGTGATTTGTCTTCTGGCAAAAAATGCGAAATTCCACATTTTAGTAGATAGGGGTTTGAAAATTCTACAATAGGGTTCTGTGATGCGCTAAATCTGATTGTTTGACTTTCGTTAAGATCGTATGAAATATAGATAAAATGAAATATGAAATATAGAAAATAGGGGGGTGTTTCCCCCTATTTTCTAAAGTGAGGCAAATATTCTCAGGCTCGTAACTTTTGATTGGTAAAACTAATCGTGATGAAACTTATATATTTAAAATCAGAATTAAAATGCGATTCTTTTGATGTAACTATTGGTATCAAAATTTCATTTTTTAGAGTTACGGTTACTATTGAGCCGGGTCGCCCCTTACTACAGTTCGTTACCACGAACTGTTTGATATGTCGCTCCTTACTTTCAGTTAAAAAACTAGTTTTGTTTTATTTAATTTCTGAACGTTTTTAAATTAATTTATTTTTGATTTTCGCTCTCCACACATAAATTACCAAAATGAAATTTGCATATTAATTCTTTTTTTGGCTATATGGCTTTCTCTTAGTTTTGGTCAGATGATTTTGAGAAATAAGGGATGGGGAAGGAGGCCTAGTTGCCCTCCAATTTTTCGGTAACTTAAAAAGGCAACTAGAACTTTTAATATTTAACGAACGTTTTTATTAGTAAAAAATATACGTAACTTGAGAATTAACTTACGTAACAAAATTTTATATTCTTATATTTTTATTATGTATATGAGGAGGTTTGTCCCCTCGTTAATACCTCGCTGTTTACACTAAATCTTAAGTTTTGTCCCAATTCTTTGACAATGACCCCTGACTCAGAAAGGCCGTAGAATAAATAGTTGAAATTACTAAAAAAAATACTTTAGCATAAAGAGCGATGTATTTATCTCCTCCTAAATACCTCGCTCTTTATGCTAAAGTATTTTTAGAACCCCTCATATGCGTAATAATTGCTGTTTGTTTTAAGTTTTAATGCTACTCCTTACTTTCAATTGAAAAAAAAACTTTTTCATGTCTATTTTTTCATTTTATAGTAATGCTAGAAAATCCTGCGCCCTTTTCATTGAATTTCTTTTCCCCCATGATATATTACTCCAAGGAAAGATCCTCTCACATAGCCCCCTTCCTTCAACCCCACCCCCAAACCAAAATATCCCCCTGAAAACGTCTGTACATTTCCTAATAACCATTACTGTACGCAAACACTGGAAAAAGTTTGTAGCTTGCAGCCCCTCCCCCAGGGACTATGGGGCAGTAAATCATCCCCAAAGACATAGTTATTATGGTTTTTGACTATGCGAAAGAAAATGACCTTCTCAAAATTTTGATCCGTTGACTTCGAGAAAAAAATGAGCATGGGAGGGGGCCTAAGTGCCCTCCAATTTTTTGGTCACTTAAAAAGGCACTAAAACTTTTCATTTCCATTAGAATGAGCCCTCTTTCGACATTCTAGGACCACTTGGTCGATACGATGACCCCTGGGAAAAAAAAACAAAAAACAAATAAACACGAAATTCCACATTTTTGTAGATAGGAGCTTAAAATATTTGCTATATTGTTCTCTGATACGGTGAATGCCATGATGTGATTTTCGTTGAGATTCTAAGACTTTTAGGGGGTGTTTCCCCCTATTTGCCAAAATAAGGTAAATTTTCCCAGGCTTGTAACTTTTGATGACAAAGACTAAATTTGATAAGACTTCTATATTTAAAATCAGCATAAAAATCCAATTCTTTTGATGTATCTCTTAGCATCAAAATTCCGTTTTTTAGAGTTTCGTTTACTATTGAGCCGGGTCGCTCCTTACTACGGTTCGTTACCACGAACTGTTTGAAAAACACACCTAGAATATTAGTGGGAATGCTTTATTCTTGAAAAAAGAAAAATTTGTACAGGAGGTTTTTGAGTGATAGATACTATGAGAAAATAGGAACGTGATAAAAATAGCAAAAGCATTACAATATAAATCAAGGATGTTTGAAATGCAGATCATGGATACAATCGTCAAAGATCTGGAGAATGTAGCCAAGTGGCATAAAATTAAAATATTGCACCGGTATGTGAAAAAAAACAGAGAGGTAATAGTCAATCCGAACTTAAACCAATTAAAGAAAGGAGCAGGCTTATAAGTCTTGAAATTAATAAAAATCCAACTGAAAATAAGAAGCAATATCAACACGTAAACGAACAGAAATTATTCGTATACGAGGGGGTCAGCCTCTTCATCAACCTTTACTCTTTACGCCAAAATATTAAACTTCTTTAAGAACACTCCAAATTCAAATTCAACGGCCTTTCTGTTTCAGAAGTTGTTCTTTAAAACTGGGACGAAAGTCAAACTTAAGGATACAAAGTGAGGGATGGAGGAGTTGCTCCTTACTTTTACTTGGAACAAACTTGTCTTTTTTCATTTAATATCTAACTATTTTTCAAATTATGCAAAGAAATCCCCTCATCTCCTTGTAAGATATTCCCAGGGAAGTTCCCTTCGAAAACTTTCTTCCGCAAGGAAAACTCTCCTCGTAAACCCCCCCACAGAAACTTCCCCCCCAAAAATTCTATATATTTCCAAAACTTTACCAATACAAAAAAAGTACTATGTGTATAAACTATGGGTGAATTGTATAACTTACATCACTTTCTCCATTGGCTTGGGTGGGTCATGTTATCCCCAGAGGTATTGTTATTGGACAATTGAACCAAGCTGAACCAATGAGCTATTTAAATTATTTACGGGATGTTATTAAGAAAATGGCGCTTGGGAGAATGGCTAGTTGCCCTCCAATCATTTTAGTAACTTTTAAAGAACACTAGAACTTTGATTTTCCGTTGGAATGAACCCTCTTCCGATTTTCTAGGATAATTGGTTGCATGCGAGGAAAGCAACAAGAAAAAAATCATCCGGTATCCGTGATCTTTCTTCTTGCAAAAATTTTTTAAAAATCCCACATTTTTAGAGATAGAAGCTATGATTTTTATTATGATCATTTGACTTTTTGGGTGGTGTTTCTCTTTTCGAAAATTAGACAAAGTTTCTCGATTCGTAGCTTTTGGTGGGTATAAAATAAACTTAGCGAACCTTATATATTTGGCTCAGCATAAAAAGTGAATTCTTTTGCTGCATTAGTAATTATATACATTATTAGAGTTTAGTTATAAGAAAGTTCTATAAATTATTAGAATTATTACAGTTTCAGTTGCTATGGGCCAAGTCGCTGTTTACTAACAGCTCGTTACCACTAACTGTTTCATATGGAAAGAATCAAGAAAAGATTGCCAGAATATTTTGAGCATATGCCTGATCGTGGCAAATTTACAGCTAATGATGTAGAAAAGCATGAAAAAATTTATGACAATTTTGAAGTGAAGCACGATTTATTTTTAACCGCGTCTGCGTATGCAGCCTCTTCCAAACTATGATAAAGAGGGAAGGTTGGGCTGTGTGCTTGCAACCTACTCCTGCTAAAACTCTAAGTAGCAGAAACATCCATTAGCCTCTGATCTGATTGTTTTTTTTTATGATAACTGCATGCCCCCGGACTCGATTTTTGACAGCGAAAAATTCCTTCAGATTTGAACTCTGGAACATTTGAACAAGTCCCAATTGTCCAAGAAAGAACAAGTTTTGAAAGAAATGAGACAGCACGATCTAGACATTCCCGCCCTGTCTGAAGTACGATGGCCTGATTCAGGCCTCTAAAAGTTACCAAGTGGACACAGCTCCAAGTGGACACAGCAGGTGGACAGAGCACGGAGTTGCCCTTATTATAACAAGAAAAACCAGTCTATCCCTTTTGAAGTGGCAGCCAGTTTTATTGAGAATTATTACCACTAGGTTAGCCAGCTAACATGCAAAACTGTCTGTGGTGGTCTGCTCTGAACCAACAAACGAAGCAAGCGCTGATGTAAAGGAAGGATTTTACAGAACCCTGTTGTCAGTTGCTAATGATATACCTAGACATGATATAGCTTGTTTTGTCAGTGATTTCAATGTAAAATTGGTGACGACCGCGAATATGGCCCCCAGTCTATGGGTTGACATTGCCTCGGTAATCAGAAAGAAAATTGTGAGCTTCTAATCGGTTTTGCGTTCTCGAATGACCTAGTTATTGGTGGGAGTTTGTTCCAACACTATGATACCCACAAATTTTCTTTGATCTCTCCAGATGGCGTCACCAGAAATCAGATCAACCACTGCCTAGTGAGTTGAAAATGGCGCATTAGCTTCGTGGATGTACATTCACATAGAGGAGCTGATGTAGGGTCAGATCATAGCCATGAAGATTGCCAAATTTAAAGTCAAACTGAAGAAAAGTATTAAACAAGTACCCTATGAAAACCCACCTTTTGACACGGATAAACTACTTCATAGCACAGTAAAAAGAAACTTTGTGATCGAAATTTTTAATATATTCGAATCACTTTCCGTGCCAGAAAATTCAGACCTAGAAGAACTGTGGGAAGCCAGGAAAAACTCCTTCCATACGGAGATAACTTCGAAGACCACACTGCATTTCCGTGACGAAAATATAGCAGTACAAAATAGGGATGAAATATTTTAATTGACAGTGAAGAAAATACAAAATTTTTAACTGGATATTTCGGACACATATACAGTGTCCATCATCAGCAGTAAAACTCAGAAGATGTTTTACTTCTGATGAACATTGTATATGTGTCCAAAATATCCAGTTAAAAAGTTTATATTTGTTTCACTGTCAATTAAAAGGTTTCATCCCTATTTTGAACTTTTACATTTTCTTCCATACTGTGGCGACAGAATTACTGGGGTATAAGAAACACCCTTAAGACCCTGGTTCATAAGGAAGATGAAACTCATAAAACAAATACTTATTCAAAGCCAAACACCAGGTCACTTAATCTTAAAAGATGCACGCTACCGCGAAGCAGACAAAGCTGTAGAGAAGAGCACAAGGACTGACCACCGAACCCTGATCGAGAACAAAGTCGAACTTCCTGAGGAAGCAGCCAAGAGAGAAGATTCTACAGCCCTATTCCATATCAAAAGTGACATCGTTGGAATGAAGTGTACCATCAACAGTGCAGTTCGAAACCCATCTGTTGTACTCGTGACCAAACCAGCAGCAGTGAATGAGTTATGGGCATCCCACTTTGAAATAATCCTCAATAGACCACCATCCGATGAGTCATCCGACATTCCCACAACACAATCCTTTTCCCTAAACATTAGTGCGGAGCTATCATGTGGTGTAGAGATTCAAGCAGCTGCCAAGAGATCGAAGAATTGAAAATCCCCAGGAGAAGACTGTGTATCATTAGAAATGATAAGGGTTCAGCTGCAGCCCTAATAACATTCTGGAACTTCTTCTTTGCCACAATATGGGAAAAGAAAAAAGCACCAGTTGATTAGAAGTGCAGCATACTAATACGCCTGTCCAAAAAGGGTGATGCCAAAATCCCAGGAAACTTACTAGGAAAAAGCTTGCTTTCGGCCCCCGGTAAACTACTGTGTCTTGTCATTCTAAAGAGGATCCAAAATGAGATCAAAAAGCACATAAGAGATAGATAATACGGGTTCCGTCCAAACCATTCTTGCGCCGATCTTATATTTACTTTACGAGTCATCACTGATGAAAATCGGGAATGGCGCTCAAAGCTTTGCATGATTTTTATAGACTTCGAAAAGGCCTTTGACTCAGTAAATCGGGCAAGTTTGTGGAAGATTCTTCTTTATTATGGGATCAAAAGTAAAGTAATCACAATTATAATAGCTCTTTGCGAGGACAGCGAGTGCTGCATCAAGAAACCCAAAGACCGAACCCAATACCTTTGTATTTTATCTGGCGTCAAACAAGGCTGTGTACTATCCCCGTTGCTTTTTTTTATTATTTCTCAAAAATTGGTCAAACAGCGCAACAGGATAATAATCAGAGTCTTCAATCCTTCCACTGTCATGAGCTTTGAGATGATCGAGGTGGTAGATTAGCCTTTGAGTTTGAGACGCGTTCCAGTGAGGAACTACTTAAGATTATTGGAAGCATTAGCTCCAATTCAGCGGGGATAGACAGAATGAACCTCCGGACTTTCAAATCATTGTTGGTTTACTTTCTTCCATGGATCCTTCATATCATCAACCTGTCATTAGAAACTGGAATCTTTCCTGAAGGTCTCAAGAACGCTAAGGTTATCCCTTTTCAAAAGGGTGGTGCAAGATCAGATGTTGGGAACTCGGTACCAATTTCCATCATTCCCCTTTTCTCGAAAATGTTTGAAAAAGTAGTTCATAAAATGCTTTACTTGTACCTAACACAACATGATTTCATAAGTGACACTCAGTTTTGTTTCCACAAAGGCCACTCAACTACACATGCAGGGCAGCATTTTTGTGATTTTTTGAATCAGTCTCTTGAAAATATAAAAATATCTCTCACTGTTTTCATCGATTTTAAAAAGGCATTTGATACAATTGATGTTAAAACTTTATTGAGAAGATTAGAGTCACTAAGAGTTAAAGGTGTTTGTGTAAATTGGTTTGATTCTTTCTTAAAGCGAAGGTCAGTAAAGGTTAAAATTGAAAATGTTACTTCCAGTACGTATCTTGTGAATTGTGGTGTCCCTCAAGGCTCTGTTTTGGGTTCGATCTTATATTTGGTTTATGAGAAAAAAGTTTAATAATATTACACTCTGCAACTAGATGAGTCTACCGACGTGCAATGCCTATCTCAACTGCTTGTTGAGATATCGAATAACGTGGATGAAGACATCTTGTTCTGTAGGCCAATAAGTCCTGAAATTAGGTAATTTTCGGTAATTAATAAGTCGGTAATTTTCAGTACAGTTGATTCCCATATAAAAGATAAGCTTTACAGTAGAAAAATGTGTCGGTATATGGACTAATTGTGCGCGGGCTATGTGCGGGAAAAATAGCAGTGTGGTTACGAGAGTTCTTGAACAAAGTCCGTGTGCTTTGTGGACACACTCTAGCCTTCATAGACAAGCACTGATTTCCCAAATTATTGCCCCATGATTTCAAAACAGTGCTTGATAGAGCTGTGAAAATTGTAAATTACTTAAAAATAAACTTCTTCATATGAAATTCCCTTTCCTCGCAAAAATTCCACCATGGAAAGATTCTCACACGTAGTTTCTCCCTGGCAGAGAATCCTCCCTTTCCAAAAAACATTTGCATACTTCCCAATGAGCTATACTTGATGTAGACGATGGGCAAAGTTCATAGCTTGCAGCCCTTCCACCGGGGACTGTGGGGGGTCTAGTTATACCAAGAGACATGATTATTAGATGTTTGACTCTACTGAGCAAAATGGCTAAATGGAAATTTTGATCGAGTGAGTTTGGAGAAAAAGAGGCTGCCCTCTAATATTTCTGGTCACTAAAAAGGGCACTAGAACTTTTGATTTCCGATGAAATGAACCCTCTCCCGATCATTTAGGATAACTGGTTCGACACGATTAACCTGGGGAAAACATCCGTGATCTTTTTTTCTGGCAAAAAGTGCAAAATTCTACGTTTTTGAATACGAAGGGTTTCAAATATCTTCTTAAAGATTCTCTGATATGCTAAATTTGATGATGTGCTGATCATCAAGATCACTTGATGTTTTTGTGTTTTTTCCCCTAATATCCTTAGGCTCACAACTTCTGATGGGTAACATTGAGCTTGATAAATTTTATATATTTTGAATAAGTATCAAAATTCACTTCTTTTGATCCAACTATTGCTATCAAGACTAAATTTCTTAAATTTTGGTTACTATTGAACCGCATGGCTCCTTACTAACAGTTCATTATCACGAATTGCTTGCTACGTCACTGATAATTTGTTTTAATCGCAAATAGTTATTGAAATACTGATTCTCAGTTGCCTGTTTGATGAATCTGGGAAAGTCCTCTTCCTCTTTACTAGCTCATGTCTATGTGAGGCTGGATTTTCTGCTATGGTTTACATTAAAACTAAGTACAGAAATAAATCGGACATATCAAACTCACAGCAATTAAAAGTAGCTAAAGTTGAAGTTGATGCTGAAACTGTAGTATCGAAAAATCAAAAACAAATACATCCTTCCCATTCGAATAAAAAAAAAAAAAAAAAAAAAAAAAAAAAAAAAAAAAAAAAAAAAAAAAAAAAAAAAAAAAAAAAGTGGCAGGAGCAGCTATGTAAGCAGCAAAAAAATTATTTGAGCCGTGTTTCATATTTTAAAGTCTTTCATTCATATTGGTAACAGTTGTCTTTTTTTTTCTTTCTTTCAATTAAAAACAAATAAGCTCCAGGACAATTCTGGGAATCTGAGCATTATCAATAGTAATGCTTGCGACGTAATCTACACCATATTCGCTCATGACTCACGGCTTGGTTTGGGCCATAGAGCTATAGTTTGAGAACCACGGCCTTAGCCTTTTGGGAGACCCAGGATCAAACACGTCCTCTTTTCCTAATAAAACCTTACTTCTTAACAATAGGCAACTTTTATTACTAACACCCCTTTTGTTATTTGACTTTTTGACTATCTTAAACACAGTGGCTATCTCAAAATGCTTATGAGATGTAATTGGGGAAAAGGGCATGTGAGGGTGGCTGATTGCCCTCCAATCACATTTGATCATTAAAAATGGCAATTAAACCTTCCATTACTAACCGAATGAGGGCCCTCTGAAGTTTATACGACCCTCTTTTCCGTATGAATTGGCTCTTGGCGAAAAAAGTAAATAATAATACATTGAAACGTTAAAACTCATACTATAGGCAACTTTACCACAACCTTCTGATTTTCTCGTATCAAAATTACATTCTTAACACCATATTTCACCAAATGGGTAGCATCAAGGTCGTTCATTTGAACAAATTCGTAGAATTTTAATTAAAGCCTGTTGGATCCAAGCTTACGCAGTTTTTTTTTTTTGGGGGGGGGGGGGGGCTAATGACTAGTAATTAAAATAAATGGTTGATATTTCGGGTGAATAAATTCTTGAATTTTACTTATTGAAAAGTATTTGAAAAGTAGATTTTAAAAATTGAATTTGTCATTTAAGTATGGGCAATTAATTCACAAGAAATAAAAGGCGAAATTTTTTTTAATCAAGGGGGGGGGTAATTCTGGTTATTTTTTGCTTTTCAGTAAAACACAGAAAACATATTTCTGAATAAATTGCTAAACAAGGAATTTTAAAATCAAGTAGGGAGAGAAAAAAAACTATCTAGTGGGTTCAATTCAGTTATGGTCAGAACCTATTTTAACAACAGGCTAAACACCTGGATTGGAACCTGATTTCATCGATTACGTTCAGCTTGTTGTCTTTCAGAACTGCCCACAAGGGCCTTGGTGTAGTGGGCTAAATTTTCTGTACCAGTAGGCATCTTAATGTATTATTTTTATAGTATAAGGAGAAACATTTAATTGCCAAAGGTATTGAACGCATTAGTGTGCATTTTTCGTTTAATATACTATAAGGAGCTAAAGGTTTAATTCTGTTTGAATAAATAAAATTCAAAAAGTAATATTCGTTTTATAATAATAAAACTGAGTGAGTAAAATTTGAATAGCGTAATATGTTTCTTCATTTCAATGCTGTAATAAATGGAAAAAAGGAACATTTGTTATATAATTCGCTTTCAGTGAAGTACCAGTGACGCAGTAGGCTTTATATTTTTAAAGTTAGAAAAGGAACCAGTAGCTAAATTCTTGTTTGTAATAAATAAAAATAAATAAGATTCTTAGCAGTAGCTAAAGTGTAACTAAATTTGTCTTGAACGGTCTTGGGAAGAAATAAGGTTAAACTAAATATTTGATATATAATGATATCAACTGCTAAAAAGCCCATCAGTTAAAAATTTCAGTTTACTTTAATTTCGTTTTTTATTTTCTATGTTGTAATAAGTACGCAAGAAAATGTTTGTAATAAAGCGCCATTTTCAGTAAAGTGCCAATGCCGCAGTAGGTTTTAGACTTTTACAGTTAGGGAAGGTGGCAGTACCCAAATTCATCTTTGAATTGATTATTGTTTATTTAAATCTTGATTCGCATGTTTAATTAAAGCCTTATTCGTTTTAAGGGTTTATTCGTTCATTTATATTAGTACATCTTGCATGGTTATTTGCTATGATGGTGTATTTAGCTTCTATTCGTTTCGGGTTTCATTTATGCTACAACAGTAAAATATTTTTGTTCGTTTTAAGCTTGATTTCCATATTTAATTTAAGCTGTACTCGTTTTTGATATATTTATTCATTTATATTAATACAACAAAAGAATAAAACAAAAGCAATACGAAACCAGAAGGAACAACAAGAATAATGTAAGAACAGATAAGAAAACTAGAAACACCATTTTTTTAAAGGAAGACCAAAACATTTGACCCCCCCCCTCCTGCACAAAAAAGAAAACCAAATTTATTTAAGCTACTCCATCCAAATCCAGGTAATAAGAGTCCAGCCTAATATAGGTTAGATTTTAATTACTCTAGTTTAAATGATGAACAATTCTGATTTTTACCTTCTCATCTTCACTTGATTGGTCACAATCCCTTTTTCTTATTGTTAGACATTTCTGTTCTTTTTTGTTTTTATCGGCATTGAACATGCCTCGATTGACCCGTATTCCTTATTAAAAAAAAGCGTTTTTTTATCTTTACTTATCCTTTTTCGGTGGCCGGCGTTAACCCACCTGGAAAATACCCACCTCAGCAGAACATACCCCCCACGGAAAACAACCCCCAGAAAATAGCCCTCCATCGATCCCCCGGAAAATTCTACCCCCATGCAAAGGATTAGAACTCTCAACTTCTGATCCATTGAGCAAGCTCAGAAGTTTCTGTGACCATGAGTTGGAGGTGTGGATGAGGAAGGGACATTCCTCCTCCTCTGCGGAATAAATTCTGCTAATTTTAGGGTTTAGTGTTATTCTTTACTTTCATAATAACAGCGTAGACCAGAAATACTCCAAAAAATCGCAAGGGAGTAGATATCAATTTCACATTTTTGATGCGTTTTTAAAGTTTCTTTTGTACTCTTCCTCCCCCAAAAAAACCTTTGCTTGAAAACACCCTTTTGGTAGCTTTTTGCTGGGAAAATTTTCCACCGTGAAGGGGATTACCGGCATGATTTTAAAAACAATCAGAAATTAAAGTCTTTTTCAGATGATCATGTACAAAGAAATACTTTTCACTCCAGATTATCTGCAAGAACTTTTCTGGGTGGAATTTTCAGCTAGAATGGAATTGTGTTAATTGAATGGAATTCCCATGGAAAGAGGGGAGGGTGTTTTTACGTGAAAACAACTTTCCACGGCTTTCCGTGGGTGAAGGAATTTCTCATGGAGGGGGGAGTCAAATTTCTCTGTGTTATCAAAAGAGATCAGAAATTAAATTATAAGTAAACTTCTTCAACTGAAAGTAAGTAGCAATATCAAAACTTTAACGGACAGAAATTATTACGTATGTGAAAGGGGTTTTTCCCTCGTCAAGACCTTGATCTTTGCGCTAAAGTTTTGACTTTTTGTCCCAATTCCTTGAAACGCCTCCTGAGACACAATGGCCGTTTAATAAAAATAATAAACTTTTTTTTCTCAATTTGCAGTCACCTTTTATGAAAGAGTGTCGGTGGATGCAGAGTAGGGAAAGGGGATGGTGCCTGAAAACAACACGAGGGATTCGGAATTTCAGCCTGATCTGATTAACAAACAGAAATTATAATATTAAAAAATAAATCTTTCCAATTTGAAGTACATAACAACATTAACATTTCTATGTTCTTATATTTTTATTATGTATACGAGGGGTTTGTCCCCTCGTTAATACCTCGCTCTTTACACTAAATCTTAAGTTTTGTCCCAATTCTTTAAGAATGACCAATGAATCAGAAAGGTCGTAGAGTAAATGGTTGAAATTACTAAAAATACTTTAGCATAAAGAGCGAGGTATTTAGGGGGAGAAAAACCCCTCGTATGCGTAATAATATGTGTTCATACTAAGTTTGAATGCTACTCCCGACTTTCAATTGAAAAAACTTTTTCATGTTTATTTTTTCATTGTTTTTTCATAGTAATGCTAGAAAATCCTGCGCCCTTTTCATTGAATTTCTCTTCCCCCATGACAAATTCCTCCAAGAAAGATACTCCCACATAGCCCCCTCCCTTCATGCCCACCTCAAACCAAAAAAAATTCCCCGAGCGTGGGAGGGGGTCTAGGTGCCCTCCAATTTTTTTGGTCACTTAAAAATTGCACCAGAACTTTTCAAGTCCGTTAGAATGAGCCCTCTTGAGACATTCTAAAACCACTTGGTCGATACGATTACCCCTTTGGAAAAGAAAAAAAAGTAAAAATAAACACGCACCCGTGATCTGCCTTCTGGCAAAAAATATGAAATTCCCCATTTTTATAGAAAGGAGCTTGAAATTTTCGCTATTGGGTTCTCTGATACGCTGAATGCGATGGTGTGATTTTCGTTAAGATTCTATGTTTTTTAGGGGGTGTTTCTCCCTTTTTTCAAAATAAGGCAAATTTTCTCAAGCTCGTAACTTTTGATGACAAAGACTAAATTTGATGAAACTTATACATTCAAAATCAAAATGAAAATACAATTCTTTTGATGTATCTTTTAGCATCAAAATTCCGTTTTTTAGAGTTTCGTTTACTATTGAGCCGGGTCGCTCCTTACTACAGTTCGTTCCCACGAACTGTTTGAAACTTCAGGTTATCAGTTATAGTAGTATATGCCCCTGTTGAGCCGACTCAAGGAGATACTAGTTATTCAGATAAATCTTACTTACAGTTACAGAAGCAAATAGAAAGGATCCCAGGTAGAAATATGGGGATTTTATTAGATTTAAATACCCAGATCGGTAGAAATAGAAATAGTTGCACTTTGTAAAACTGTAAAGTTTTTTTAATTTTTTGAAAAAGTAGAGCTGTGACAAAGAGTCAAACGTTAGCGTAAAGAGCGGAGCGTTGCAGAGGGGAGAACCCCATTACATACGGAATAATTTATGTTCGTTTTATGTTTTAATGTCGCTCCTTACTTGCAGTTAAAAAAACTTGTTTTATTTATTTAATGTTAAAAGTAAAGATCACCATCTGGTAGTGCATATGGTTAATTTGAAGTTAAGATTTTGGAAGAGTAACTACCTCCCGGGAAGTTATGATGCTAGTAGACTCCAGGATAAGAAATTGAGAGATTTTTTTCTGTAAAAGTTGAATACTGAACTGGAGAGTTCAAAATTTGACAATGTAAAAGATATATGGAATTATTTTAGGAAAACAGTTCTTGAAGTTGCTAATGGTATCTTAGGGAAGAAAGTTAAGACTGCAGCTAGGAATATTAGTGAAAAAGCTTTATATTAAATGGTGACAAGGGGCTTGTACAAGCATTATCTGAGTGATAGATAATATGAAAACAAAAGGAATGTAAAGAAAGCATTAAAATACGAAATAAAGAGCTGTGAAGTGGAGGCCATGGATAAAATTGCCGAGGTTGTGGAAGATGCAGCTATAGTAAAATATTAAATAAGTAAAATATTAGTAAAATATTGTACTGGCGTTTTAATAAATTGAGAGAGTGTAGTCTATCTGAACCTGTCCCATTTAAAAATAAAAAAAGGAAAGAGTTAAAGAGAGAAGGCTGAACATTCTGAGAATGTGCTAAACCGAGATAGAGTTGCAGGAAAAGATATAGAGGAAAATAAAAAAGTTTGTTATATCTTAGATGTGAAGGAAGATTTGTTTTGTGAGGAAGAATTAGCGACAGTACCAAAAGGATCTAGAAATAATAAGGGTCCAGGTGCTGATAGTGTGGTAAATGTGTTCCTTAAATATGGTGGCTCTGAGGTTAGAAATAAGTTACTGAAGATTATGAATTTAATTTTTGAAAAACTGTGATAGGAGTGAGTGTGGTAATTATCGAGGCATTATTCTGGTCTCTGTAGATAGCAAATTACTTAGTAATAAGATACTTTTTAGACTGAGAGACGCTGTAGACAAAGTATTAGGAGAAGAATAGCGTGGTTTTGGAAAAGGTAGAGGATGGGTCGACCAAATTTTCACTCTTAGGTTAATAATTGAGAAGTGCCTTACTTATCGTATAGTTCTCAGTTTTATAAATTATAAACAAGCGTTCGATTCTATTGACAGAAGCTTTAGGAAAGGTTTTATCCTTGTATTGTATCCCCTTTTCCATAGATCATTTTGATGAATTTGTCTTGAGAAGTACAGAAAAGGCAATGGGAGACCATGGAATCGATGGGGAGAAAAAAGTCTCCTAGACTTCGACTATGCTGATGATTTAAGTATCCTAGATCATAATGCGAGCAAAATGAATGAACTTCTAGGGCGTTTGCGAGTTCAGGGTGCTAGAATAGGCTTGAAAATAAATGTTAAGAATATTCAGTGTATTTTTTTACAATTAAAACTTTTTTGCAAGAATAGGAAGATAAGTGTGCAAACCAAGATTAGAATATTGGTAGCTACAGTGATAAAAGTCGTCAAATATGGCTTGGAAGCATGGGCGCTCCGAAAGGCGGATGAAGATTTGCTATATGTTTTCCAGAGTGATTGCCCACGGATTGTTCTGGGTTTCCAGCTCTCTGCTCGTATTTCAAACAGTAGGCTGTACGAAGAGTGTGGTTCAATCCTGCTTTCTAGGGCATTAATCAGAGAAATTTCGAGATAGCTAGGGCAAGTTCTGTGGATAAGGTTCGCAGATTGCCAAAGATTGTCCTTCTTGGGCAACCGTCTTGGGCTAAACGGAAAGCAGGTTGTCCGCGGTTGGGGTAGGAGGATGTCATAAACAAAGATTTAAAGGGAATGAAAGCTTCCTGGGAGGGTGTACAGAGGGAGGCTATGTATAGATTAGGATGAAGGAGGAGCGTGCGTAGCTTTGTTGGCCTCAGGTGGTTTGGTGCTGCGGTGAGTTGTTAGTAGTAGTAGTAGGTGTAGCATTGAATATTATAAATGTTTTAATAAAAAATACTAAATTATTGAAAACATGAGTGCCGGTTCGGAAGTATTACGGTTTCTGCCAGTTTTTTATGTAGAGATTTTACGGCGGAATTATCTGGTGGCTATTTTCCATGTGTTTTAATTTCTGGGAAATAATTTCCGCGGAATGGGGCATCTCATGAGGGATCAAGAAACCAATTAAAGATTAAAGTTTCATTCAAATAAAAGGATGCTAAGGAGAATTTTTCAGACTGAATCGTCCGCAAGTAATTTTACTGGGAGGAGGGATTTTCATCGAGGATGGAACTGTTTGGAGAGAATTTGACGAGGGGAAGGCTTATTTTCGTTGGATGAAATTTTACCAAAGCAGATTTCTGTGAGGGGGAGGGTTGCTTCTTCTATATATGAAGGGTTTCCCCCTCCTTACCTTGCTCTTTACGCTAAAGTTTGACTGTTTGTCCAAATTTTTAAGAGTGTTTACTGAAACATTGGGGCTGTTTAATTAGAATAGAAAGGTTTTTTTTTAAAGTGCTAACAACTTTAGCGAAAAGAATAAGGTAATAAGGAGGGGGCAACTCTTCATAAAGGGAATAAATCTTCCAAAATTAATTTGCTTCTTTTGTTAATATTTTTCATGTACGGTGAGCCAAATTCGAACCTGCATTAGCTGAAAAACGTCCAAAAATTAAATAAAAAATAGGTTTCTTAATCAAACAGTTCGTGGTAACGAACTGTAGTAAGGAGCGTCCCGGCTCAATAGTAACTGAAACTCTAAAAAATGGAATTTTGATACCAATAGTGACATAAAAAGAATTGCATTTTAATGCTGATTTTAAATATATAAATTTCATCAAGATCAGTTATACCCATCAAAAGTTACGAACCTAAGAAAATTTGCCTCATTTCAGAATATAGGGGGAAACACCCCCTAAAAGTCATAAAATCTTAAATAAAATCAGTTTTTTCCCAGGGGTGATCGTATCGACTGAGTGGTCCTAGGATGTCGCGAGAGGGCTAATTTTAAAGGAAATTAAAAGTTCTAGTGCCCCTTATAAGTGACCGAAAAACTGGAGAGTACCTAGGCCCTCTCCCACGCTCATTTTTCCCAAAAGCCACCTGATCAAAATTCTGAGATAGCTATTTTATTCACCGTAGTCGAAAAACTTAGTAACTATGTCTTTATGGAAGACTTACTCCCCCGCAGTCCCCGTGGGAGAGGCTGCAAGTTACAAACTTTGACCTGTGTTTACATATAGTAATGGTTACTGGGAAGTGTACAGACGTTTTCAGGGGGATTTTTTTCTATAGGGGGGAGATTTGAGGGTGTTTACGTGGGAGGATATTTCCATGGAGAAACTTGTCATTGGGGAAGAGAATTTCAATGAAGGGGGCGCAGGATTTTCTATTATTATTTGAAAAAACAATAAAAAATAAATATGAAAAGTTTTTTCTAATGAAAGTAAGGAGCAGCATTAAAACTTAAAACAAACAAAATTATTACGCATATGAGTGGTTTACCTCCTCGTTATACCTCACTCTTTACGCTAAAGTATTTTTAGTAATTACAACTATTTATTCTACGACCTTTGTGATTCAGAGCTCATTCTTAAGGAATTGGGACAACATTTAAGCTTTAGGGTAAAGAGCGAGGTATCGACGAGAGTTGAACCCCCTTATACAAGCAATAAAAACATACGAATATAGAAGTTCGTTACGTAAATTAATTCGTAAGTTACGTACATTTTTTGCCAATGAAAATGTTTGTAAAAAATTAAAAGTTCTAGTTGCTTTTTTAAGTAATCATAAAATTGGAGGGCAACTAGGCCTCCTCCCTCACTCCTTTTTTCTCAAAATCTTCAGATTAATTGCAACTAATTAATATTCAAATTTCTTTTTAATTATCTATGTGCGGTGAGCCAGGATTAAAACATACATTAATTCAAAAAGTCCAGAAATTAATTAAAAAACTATTTTTTAAATGAAAGTAAGGAGCAACATTAAAACTTAAAACGAACAAAAATTATTACGCTTATGAGGGGTTTACCTCCTCGCTATATCTCACTCTTTATGCTAAAGTATTTTTGGTAATTTCAACTATTTATTCTACGACCTTTGTGATTCAGAGCTCATTCTTAAGGAATTGGGACAAAATTTAAGCTTTAGGGTAAAGAGCGAGGTATCGACGAGGGTTGAACCCTCATACACGCAATAAAAACATACGAATATAGAACTTCGTTACGTAAATTAATTCGTAAGTTATGTATATTTTTTACCATTGAAAATGTTTGTAAAAAATTAAAAGTTGTAGTTGCTTTTTTAAGTAATCAAAAAATTGGAGGGCAACTAGGCCTCCTCCCTCACTCCTTTTTTCTCAAAATCTTCAGATTAATAGCAATTAATTAATATGCAAATTTCGTTTTAATTATTTATGTGCGGAGAGCCAAGATCAAAACATGCATTAATTAAAAAACGTCCAGAGATTAAATAAAAAAAAAAGTTTTTTTTAAATGAAAGTAAGGAGCAACATTAAAACTTAAAACTAACAGAAATTACTCCGTATATGAAATGGGCTTTTCCTCCTCAGCGCCCCGCTCTTTACGCTAAAGTTTTTTACTGTTTTAAAAACAGAGTTAAGAGAAAGAGTCAAACTTTAGCGTAAAGAGCGAGGCGTTGAGGAGAAAAAAACCCTTTCATATACGGAGTAATTTCTGTTCGTTTTAAGTTTTAATGTTGCTCCTTACTTTCATTTAAAAAAAACTTGTTTGTTTTATTTAATTGAAAGTAAGGAGCAACATTGAAACTTAAAATAAACAAAAATTGTTCCGTATATGAAAAGGGGTTGTCCTCTATTATTCCCCTATTAGTATTCCTATAATAGGGGAAAATAATAGTTTTCCCCTATTAGTATTATTACATGCAGTAGAGTTGTGACAAAGAGTCAAACTTTAGCGTAAAGATAGGCGTTCAGGAGGGAACAGCACCTTTCATATACGCAATAGTTTCTGTTCGTTTTAAGTTTTAGTGTTGTTCCTAATTTTCAGTGGAAAAATTAGTCTTTTCATTTAATTTAAAAAAAATAAATGCCTATTGCCTATTGCTTGCACATAGAATTTGTTATTGGCAAGTAAAATTTTTTTTTTTTGGGGGGGGGGGGAATTTCTTCTTAAGGATTTTTTTAGTGGTGGGATGTGGGGGGATACTCCCTCTCGAATACTTAGTTCTTTACGCTAAAGTATGACTTTATATCAAAAAAGTGATATAAAGTCATACTTATCAAAAAAGTTGTGACAAAGAGTCAAACTTTAGCGTAAAGATAGGCGTTCAGGAGGGAACAGCCTCCCTGTTCCTTCATATACGCAATAGTTTCTGTTCGTTTTAAGTTTTAGTGTTGTTCCTAATTTTCAGTGGAATGAAAATTATTTTCATTTAATTTAAAAAAAATAAATGCCTATTGCCTATTGCTTGCACATAGAATTTGTTATTGGTAAGTAAAATTTTTTTTTTTTGGGGGGGGGGGAATTTCTTCTTAAGGATTTTTTTAGTGGTGGGATGTGGGAGGATGCTCCCTCTAAAATACTTAGTTCTTTACGCTAAAGTATGACTTTATATCAAAAAAGTGAAACACAAAAAGTGAAACACTAGGCTAGTTAAATTAGAGTAAGATAGCTTTTTGAACATTCTAAATAACATTAGCGTAAAGAGTGAGGTATTGTGGGAGGGGTGTCCTCCCCCTATCGCAAGAATTTTTGTTCGTTTAATTTTTAATTCTTGATCTTTACTTTCAAATATGAAAAAATACTCTTTAATTACAATTTTTGTTATTTAACTTCAGCAAAGCGAAGAGTTAATTAACTTGAGCAAAAAAAAAAAAGATCAGAGATATCGAAATCATTATAGCAAATATAGAAAGTGACAATATCAATATATCACTGAATTAAATTATCACCCCACACATCCAGTTTAAAGCGAAACATTTCATCGTAAAACTTATCTAATAACGGACTTGAAGCAAAACAGTAGTTCACTTTGGATGCATGATCTAATTATCTATAGGCAGTTTTGCTTCTGCATCGCCTTTGTCAATGTAGTGTTAATCGGCCATGCAAGAGGAGAATTTAACGTAAATTATGCAAATAAGGTACAAAATTATCTTGGGTTCTGACAATAACTGAATTGCACTCTCATGAATATTCTAAGATCAAACAGTTCGTGGTAACGAACTGTAGTAAGGAGCGACCCGGCTAAATAGTAACCAAAACTCTAAAAAATTGAATTTTGATGCCAATAGTTACATCTAAAGAATTGCATTTTAATGCTGATTATAAATATATAAGTTTCATCAAGATTAGTCTTACCCGTCAAAAGTTACGAGCCTGAGAAAATTTGCCTCATTTTAGAAAATAGGGGTAAATAGCCCCTAAAAGTCATACGATCTTAACGAAAATCCCACCATCATATCAGCGTATCAGAGAACCTTATTGTAGAATTTTCAAGCCCCTATTGACAAAAATGTGGAATTTCGCATTTTTGCCAGAAGACAAATCACGGATGCGTGTTTATTTGTTTTTTTGTTTATTTTTTTCCCCAGGGGTGGTCGTATCGACTCAGTGGTCCTAGAATGTCGCGAAAGGGCTCATTCTAACGGAAATTAAAGGTTCTAGTGCCCTTTTTAAGTGACCAAAAATTTGGAGGGCACCTAGGCCCCCTCCCAAGCTCATTTTTTCCCCAAAGTCACCGGATCAAAATTCTGAGATAGCCATTTTATTCACCATAGTCGAAAAACGTAATAACTATGTCTTTGGGGACGACTTACACCCCCGCAGTCCCTGTGGGAGGAGCTGCAAGTTACATACTTTGATCTGTGTTTACATGTAGTAATGGTTACTGGGAAGTGTACAGACGTTTTCAGGGGGATTTTTTGGTTTGGGGGGAGAGTTGAGGGGGGTTTACGTGGGAGGATCTTTCCATGGAGGAACTTCTCATGGGGGATGATACTTTCAATGGAGGGGGCGCAGGATTTTCTAGCATTATTTAAAAAAGAAGAATGAAAAAATAAATATGAAAAGTTTTTTTCTACTGAAAGTGAGGAGCAGCATTAAAACTTAAAACGAACAGAAATTATTACGCATATGAGGGGTTTACCTCCTCGTAATACCTCGCTGTTTACGCTAAAGTATTTTTAGTGATTTCAACTATTTATTCTACGGCCTTTGTGATTCAGGGGGGTCATTCTTAAGGAATTGGGACAAAATTTAAGCTTTAGTGTAAAGAGCGAGGTATCGACGAGGGGTTTTTCCCCTCATATACTCAATAAAAACATACGAATATAGTAGTTCGCTACGTAAGTTAATTCGTAAGTTATGTATATGTTTTAATTATGAAAACGTTCGTAAAAAATTAAAAGTTATAGTTGCCTTTTTAAGTAATCAAAAAATTGGAGGGCAACTAGGCCTCCTCTCTCGCTCCTTTTGTTCTCAAAACCTTCCGATTAAAACTATGAAAATGCCATTTAGCCCCAAAAAAATTAATATGCAAATTTCGTTTTAATTATTTATGAGCGGAGAGCCAAGATAAAAAAATGCATTAATTCAAAAACGTCCAGAAATTAAACAAAAAAACAAGCTTTTTTAAATGAAAGTAAGGAGTGACATTAAAATTTAAAACGAACAGAAATTACTCCGTATATGAAAGGGGCTCTTTCTCCTCAACGCCCCGCTCTTTACGCTAAATTTTTTACTGTTTTAAAATGTAGAGTTAAGAGAAAGAGACAAACTTTAGCGTAAAAAGCAGGGAGTTGAGGAGGAAAAGCCCCTTTCATATACGGAGTAATTTCTCTTCGTTTTAAGTTTTAATGTCGCTCCTTACTTTCATTTAAAAAAACTTGTTTTTTTTGTTTAATCTAGATCTTAAGATGAAACTGTGTATTTGATAATATTTCAGGTTTCGTTATCTTACTAAGAGATGTACAAAAATGGTGTTTCTAATAACCCCCTTTATTCATCGCTTATTTTTCTCCAAAATCATTTGGGAATATGTATTCATTTCAAAGTGTCTTTTTCCCTATTCCCTAGCTGAGGTACTGTTTCTGGTGACATATGTAAAAGTTCCATCGTCGCGATTCTCGAAGGAAATACGCGGTCACAGTGAGGAGTTAAACCATTTCCCTTTAAGACTTCAAAGGGAAAGGATTGGGAAACAAATGGATTTTTGTTATTTACAGATATGGTAAGTTTAAGTTGCATGTTTTACATCTATTTTTATCCAGAAAAGATAGAAATAAAGATTTTCTGTACGAAAAGACTCAATACTCTCATTTGTTAAGTTTTTCTCGAAGGGCCTAGTACACATAAAAACAAATCTCGTTACTTCACTACATTTCGGTATTATCTATGCGTGTGTATCCCTTGCATAACTGCATTTCTTTTTTCTTCTGTCAAAATTATGTCTCCAAAATGGTACATGGGTTTTAACATAATAGTATTTCCTGTGGGTTTTAATTGCAGCCTGTCATAATCTATATTCTCATATGTGATGTCTTAAAATAATTTGTGAGATCACATTGGCTAATCATGACAAAAGAAAAATTAAAACAAATAAAAAACAGAGTATAATCACAAAAAAAAACAAAAAAAAAAAAAAAACAAAGAGAATGCATCGCAAATATTTCGGTCGGTGCCGAATCTAAGTTATTTATCATAGGGTTTGCTTTTAAAGTTCGTATTTTATATTGTCCCTTACTTTTTTTTCTGTATTTTAATTTTTGATTCTGCACTGACAATTGAGCGGAGGTCTTGAATGAAAAATATAAATTGTATTCTGAATTTTCTGAGGTTTTCAAGGAGGCACACTCGTGCCTCTATAAAGAGGCGACACACGACAATGTTAAGCGATCTTCGGTTCCAGTGGTCGCAGACGGATGGAGAGGGATGCATTTCGTAGCCCGAGCTCCAACTAAGAAACCTGCAAAATTTCATCCCCCTCCAACTTTTTCTTCATGGGGAAAATCTGGCCGAAAGTTTAGACCTGTCAACCCAAGCCCCCCTTTAACGTTGTCCGATCGGGCTGTTATTCACAAGTTAAGGTCCCCTAGGGCCCAGGAGCTTATCCGCGAAATTTCAGCTTGATCCGATAACTCCTTCCCTGTTTTCCAGAAACCACGCATAGCCACTTAAAATTCATTTACTTTTTTTTCCTAGACGCCTACAGGTCACATCTGACATCGGATCAGGGTGTACGAAGACTCATTCGATGCGGAATTCTCCGAGTAAGTGCCCATGAAAGTTTCGTAGGAAAATCTTAACCCCCCGAAAGTTTCGACCCTCCAACCCCCCCCCCCACCCCACCCCGTTTAACGTTGTCCGATCGGGCTGAAATTCACAAGTTAAGGTCCCCTACGGCCCAGGAGCTTATCCGCGAAATTTCAGCTTGATCCGATAACTCCTTCCCTGTTTTCCAGAAACCACCCATTAGCTATTTAATTAACGGATTTCTCTCCATAAGAGCCCATGTTAATTTGAAATTTTTAAAAGCTATTGAGAAGTTATATTTACACACATGCAAGTTATTAGCTCAGTTGGTAGAGCGTGAGACTTTTAATCCTCGGGTCAAGGGTTCAAGTCCCTTACGGGCGGTTTTTTTTCACAACATCAAAAAAATTTTGATAACACCTGGACAGCTTATCATTTGAGAGATAACAGAATATTAGCTTCTTATGAGCAAAAGAAACATTTCGGTCATTCTATCTATTTTTTTTTCTATTTTATACAATGATTTAAAAGCGGGGGGGGGTTCCTCTCCTAATTCCTGTACGAGGAGTACAGGAATTATTAAATTACATCCACCATGGATTGTAGAAAAACGTACAGAATTAATATGAAAAAAAATTAAACCTGTACAAAAGAGTCTTTAAAAGCGGGGGGTTTGCCTCTCCTAATAGTCTTCTTATAGTCCTAATAGTCTAATAGTCCCATGTTAATTTTTGAAATTCTTAAAAGTTACGAATATCAACATTCAAGTACATCAAAATAATCAGCTCGGCACGGCGAGAATGACTGCAAGCATCATAAAAATCCAGCTCCATTCCAGAAAAAATTTTGATAACACCTGGACAGCTTATCATTTGAGAGATAACAGAATATTAGCTTCTTATGAGCAAAAGAAACATTTCGGTCATTCTATCTATTTTTTTTCTATTTTATACAATGATTTAAAAGCGGGGGGGGGGGCGGCAGCCACCCAAGTTCCTCTCCTAATTCCTGTACGAGGAGTACAGGAATTATTAAATTACATCCACCATGGATTGTAGAAAAACGTACAGAAATAATATGAAAAAAACTTCGTTTTCTTAAAGAGTTAAAGAGGCTGCGTCCCAAAGTCGAACCTTAAAACGTACAGGAATTAGGAGAGGCAGTTGGGGCCCCCCAACTGCCTCTTCTAATTCCTGTACGTTTTAAGGTTCGACTTTGGGACGCAGCCTCTTTAACTCTTTAAGAGAACGAAGTTTTTTTCATATTATATAAAGATAAGCAAAGGCACTGGTCAATCAGCCAGTGCTAAAATCAAATCGGAATATACTTAAAATTTCAATTCTTCGCTCATTATTGACTAAGAATAAATGAATTAATATTAATGGGCTATATCAATGGAAAAGATATCCCATTTCCTTGAATGACATCCCTCTTGGATTCCCTTATTCTAGAAGTAGTTTGAATGTCTGATGTAGTTTGGAATCAACTAAAACAGTTCGGACCCCAAAAGAAACTCACCAAACACGCCTCTAGTTTATGATCATGCCTGGAAGATCCTTATCTCTTATTAGGCTGATATTACTTAACTAGCTATCAAATTTGTGTATGTTGACTAAAATCTAGGCATCATAAAACATATTATACTTAAGTTTTCTAATAAAATAGAATATACATATTTGATGTTTTAATGAATTATTTTCTTTTTAAAAACGAAAAAAACGTTTAGTAGTGATCTAATTCCTCTTTTTTTAGGCACATCCCATAAATATTAACAGGATTTAATTCCCATTAATCTCACACTTCATTAATTCGTCATCTGAATGTTAAATTTGAAATAATTTTTCTCCAAAAATAAAATTACATTTCTCAAAAAAGTAAACAAGGCGAAAAATTTTTTAATTTGGCCTGACATATTAATGAATAATTTTGCTTTTATCATAAGAATATTGCAAAAGCAACAAATTTCTGATACAAATTAGACCCTCCATCTATATATAGCCGCTAATAATTATAAAAAAAAAAACGCAAACATATTTTGACATTGCACCGTTTGACATTGCACACATTTTACATTGATATGAATTAGACCCTCCAACAATATATAGCCACTAATAATTAATAAAAAAAACGCAAACATTTTGACATTGCACCGTAAGTGTTTAATTTGAACCCAATTTGACTAAGTCTAATATTCAATGTTTATAAGCAGATTTCCTAAGATAAATCATATAAAAATGATATACCAATAAACATAAACATAAAGCGTGTTAAAGTGATATAGCGTTTTTTTACGAGTAAAAAAAGGCTTGGCTCAAAATATCGATAAATAATTTTTCTGTTATTAACTTTCTGAAACGAAATTCACCCTCCACTTTATATTTTTTAGGTCTTAACCCCAAAGCTCGGGATTAACTTTAGACTTTACAAAGACATTAAGAATTAATACCAAAAAAAGACAAACATATTCTGAAATTGCAACCTAAGTATTTTCTGAAAGATCTATATGAATAACCTAATGTTAAATGTTTTTGAGGAAATTTTTGTATTCAAGCATATAGAGCAGACCCTGGAAATTTTTCCGTCACCCACCAAAAAATGCAGACCCTGACAAAAAATGACAAGAAATTTTGGCCAAAAACAAATAAAAATAATTTCTTACTTTTTTCCCGACAAATAAAACAGTTTCGGCATTGTTTCGATTGTGAAAAACATTAGGATTATAAATAGTTTTCTTATCTTTAGTATTTCACCAAACAGTTCGTGGTAACGAACTATAAATAAGGAGCGACCCAGCTCAATAGTAACCAAAACTCTAAAAAACCAAATTTTTATACAAATAGATATATCAAAAGAATCGAATTTTCATAATGGTGTCAATTATAAAAGATTCGTTAAGTTTAATTTTACCCATCAAAGGTTACTAGCCTGAGAAAATTTACCTGGTTTTCGAAAAAAGAGGAAAACACCCCTTAAAAGTCATTATATACTAATCAAAATAACACCATCAAATTCAGCGTATCAGAGAACTCTACTGTAGTGGTTTCAAGCTACTATGTGCAAAAATGTTCACAAGAAAGATCACAGATGCGTGTTTATTTGTTTTTTTTTGTATTGTTGTTTTTTTTCCTAGGGGTGGTTGTATCGATCGAGTGGTCCCAGAATATCGGGAAAAGTTTTATTTGAACGGAAGTGGAAAGTTCCAGTGCCCTTTTTAAGTTATCAAAATAATTGGAGGGCAGCCAAGACGCTCCCACGTCCTTTTTTCTCAAAATAGTCCGATGAAAATTTTTAGACAGCCAATTTGTTCAGCATAGTTTAAAAGCCGAATAACTTTACCTTTGGAGATATCATGACCCCCATAGCCCCAGGAAAAGGTATTTAAATTACAAAATTTGTCCACTGCTTACGTATAGTATTTGCTATTGGGAAGTATACATACATTTTTCGGTTGAGGAAGGGGGAATTTTCTGCTGGTGGGATTCTCCACGGGGATAATTTTCTATGGAGAGGGAAGTTTCAAGAGGGCAAATTTGTCAGAGGAAATTTTACACGGTGGGAATTTGCCAAAATTCCTATACGAAATTCTTCTTATGTCTTGCTTTCTCTCGGCCAACACAATTTTACGCGTAGAGATGTTAGGGGTAATTGTCCGGGGTAAATTTTCACCAAGATTGAATTGTCTAGAGAACAAATCCATGGGGAGGAGGGAATTTTTCCGTGGAGATGTGGCCAAACTTCCTGGTATTCTTTTAAAACGAGAAGAAATTAAATAAAAAAACTATTTTTTAACTGAAAGTAAGGATCAACATTGAAACTTAAAACAAACAGAAATTCTTTACGTATATGAAGGGGGATTTTCCTCCTCAACATCTTGCTCTTTCCGCTAAAGTTTGAAATCTGTCACAATATTTTAATTACAACTCTTGAAATACTATGTTCATTTAATTAGAACAACAAGAACCTTTTCTTTTAAAGTACTGAAAAACTTTAGCGTAGAGAGCGAGGTGTTGAGGAGGAGCAACCCCCTCATATACGTAATAATTTCCTTTTGTTTTAAGTTTTAATATTGCTCCTTAGTTTCAGTTGAAAAACCTTTTTTTAATGAATCGTTTGGATAAAACTGATCCTTCATCGGCATTAAGTGCAAAAATATATCTTGAAGACAATAAGGAAAAATGCTGAAGACAGAATTATCAGTTATACCTCCTGAAACCAACCACTTAATTTTCATACAGTACATTGTTCTATGCACGCACAATTTTCATCTTTCCAGCCTGTTTCCCGGTTCCCTTTAAACAGGTTTCATCCATTTACTTCAATAGAGAAAGGGAATATGCGCCAACTATCAGGAAACTCATCTTTGTTAATAAGAAAATCCCAGATAGTAAAAACACAATGTTTCTTGTGTGTTATTTATAAATATTAGCTCATTCTTAAGCCCCATCCTAATTGACTGAGTAGTTTATCCTAATTAGGGGTCAACGGTAATGAGGCTCATTCGTTTTTTAGAAACAATAAAGGCAAATAGGGCTAATAAGGCTATAGTAAAAATTTTCACTTTTCCTACTAATTTCTGTATCGGAGCAATGCCCTATTTCAGGTTTAGATTTGCTATCGGCTCGAAAGGAAAGGAAGCTCTGGAGTTTTCTAATACATCTACATCTAAACAAGGAGATAGCTAAAAGAAAAGAAAGCATGGTCTCTTCAATGAATTGAAACGAAGATAAACCTGTTCTCCATAAGTTGCGTATGAGCTTTCTAAGTGGAAGAATTCTTATGATTGTTAATGTATTGTTACACAAACCAAGAGAGCTTTACATGACTTTATGATTTTACACCATGGCTGTTTTCCAACAAGAGCTGTTCGAAAAGCAGAGTAAAACAATAATTGAAAATCTTTTAATTGGTTCAGGAATAATTGACGTAAATATATAAACAATAATTTTGTTTTGGATTTTTTAAATAATTAATTTAAAAAAAAAAATTTAAAACATGCTTTTCAAAGGAAAGTGAAGAGCTTGATTAAGCGAAAAATGAGCAGAAATAAAGTCAAATAATCTTCCAAGCGTAAAACTACCACACATCACTATCAATAAATAACTGAGACTGAAAACTAACAGAAATTACAATAAATAGCTGATTCAAACTCAAAAAGAGCAAAAATTAACCTAATTAGGGCTGTTAACCCCCATGCCTTCTCAAGACCAGAACATAATTTGCGCTTTACTGAAAGATAAAAACCAAAGACCCCGGACTGTCAGGTTGATTGACATATACCAATGTTTATCCATAAAGTTTTAATATTTTTTTATTTATTAAAGTATAAAAGTGAGAACGTTTAAACCGCATTTTATTAAAAAGGGGGCTAGAAAATCTGATTTCCAATCCAATGAGCCCCCTCTGGAGTTCATGCGACCATCTTTTCCATAAAAACCTTAAATGCCCTCCGAAAATAATTTACAATCCTTGAGCTGAGGACTGTGTGGGGAATATCTAGATCTTTCAACTACGCTGAACAAAATGGCTACCCCAAAATTTGTATTAGCTTTGTTTTGGGAATTAATGGGCGTGGGGAGGGGCTTGTTACTCTCCAATTAATTTTGAGCATTAGAAAGGGCACTAGTCCTTTCAATTTTCAATCGAATGAGCCTTTTTCGAAGTTTCTGCAACGGCAAATGACAATCTCAAAATTTCTATCACATGCATTTCGGGAAAATACAAGGTGTTTGTGTGTTTGTTTATGGGGGGGGGGTATCCGCCTTCCGACAACTTTGGAAATTAAATAGGGTACTATTACTTCTGATTACTAGCCTAATGAGCCCCTTCCGAAGCTTAAACGATCACCCTTTCTATAAAAACCTTACATGCCCCCAGGGCAATACTTACAACCGTGAGAGTCTTTTTTTGGGGGGTGATGGTGTAATCCTAAAAGACACAATTTTCAGACCTTTTAACTACTTTGAACAAAATGGCTCTCTCAAAATTTTGATTGGAGTTTTTTTGGAAATGCTTGGCGAGGGAGGGTGGTTAGTTCCCCCCCAAATCAAATTATGCTATTAAAAAGGGCACAAGCCACTTCAATTTCCGATCAAATGACCCCTTTTCGAAGTTTCTGCGACAATTTCTTCGATATGAATTGCCCTGATTAAAAAAAAAATAAATGGTTTCCACATCGCTCTTTACTTAGGCATCACTATTGCGCGGACTATGATAGCTCGTCAAAGCGTCTTTACCTGTCTAAAGTAGGGTTGCAACCCTACTGAGAGAATAAAAAAAAAAGGAAAGACACGAATAAATAGTGAGAAGTACCTCTATTAGAGAAAAAAATACTTCGAAACTTTTTCGACGCTGTTTTCTTTATCATAATCAGTAAACTATTTGTACGGTTTGCCGACAGTTTTTAATTGAAAGCTTTGTTTTTGTTTCTTTTGTAATTCTTTGAAAATGTTTTAACTTTTTTAAATAACTGCCAACTCTAAAATATCCAGAACCTCAAATTAGCAAAAAAAATGTCAGTAATCACAGTATATTATTACAGGAAAAAATCTCACTTTAGGGATTTCACTTTAAAAAATAAAGCGGTAGCATCAACTTATGAAAAGTAGGGGGGGGGGGAAATATATTTCTGTAACTCTAGTCACTTTCTTCAATGTTTCCAATTTAAATATAAAAAAGTTATTTTTTCAATGAAATTCCCAAAAATATGTTTTCAAGTCTAGAAAGAGGAGGGGACGAAAACATTGACAGGGGAGCCAGGTCCAACTTTCAATAGAAAGCGTGTGTTTGACCAAACCTAGGAAGGATGAAAAAAATCTCGATGGATCTGGAAAATTCCGGATGGAAAAACTGGAAAAATCAAGGGACCAAAATTTCCCTTGCTTTCTTCTCCCCCTCAATTGGCACTCTTACTTAAAAGACAAACAATCACTAAACTTAAGATAAATTGCAAAGGGCATGACCAGGGACCAAATTTAAAGATATGCATGTTAAACGTCTTGTCCCCTTTACACTTACCAACATTAATTTGTGGAATGAGACAATCCATAATGAAAGTTATAAGTATTTGTAAGAAGGCCTTAACTCCTTGCTCCTTTTCTTTGTTTTTTCAAACCCAGAGCTGGTATTCAATTGTGTTTTTCAAAAAAAAAGAAAAAAAATCATAAGTAGGCCGATAAGATTTTCCTTGAATACGGTGTTTATTTTTCATGTTGCTTACAATCATAAAATAATCAGAAACAACTCGCTTGGTTCTTTGCTCATCAACTTTTCTAATTCTTTTTCCGGATTTTTTTCTTGGTAGAAACAAAAAAAATTCATTATTATGGTGTTACTGTTCATGCTTTTTATAATGAAGAAATACAGAATAAATTACGTTTAGGTTTTCTCACCAAATTTATCTTCTGACTGGGCTTAATTTTTTGTTAGGTTCGAGTTAAAAAAGAAAAAAGCTAATACTCAAATCGATCCAGCATATAAAAAGGAAATGAAAAACTAGACCATTACAACATCTTAATTTGAAAAAGTTAGAAGCACAAAACCTTTAAAGTGTAAGGCCTTGGGTAAGAAGTTACAGAAGGGTATTTGATAGCAAAAGATAACCTATTGCAGACATTACTTTTTAGCTGGTTTCTTAGCTACTGACTTTTGAGATACCACTTTCTTGGCGGGAACTTTCATAACTGACCGCGCCTTTTTGGGTATCGATTTCTTTGTTGGTACTGCTTTTTGGCAACAGTGGATTTCTTGAAAACCTGTACAGGCTTCTTGCTACCAGCCGTAGGCTTGGTAGCCTTTTAACTGCAGTAGGTTTGGCTGTTTTCTTGACTGAGGTTTTCTTAGTGTGGGTGTCGCAGGCTTTACAGCCTTGGATTTCACGGCCTTAACACACCTTGCAAGCTTAAAAGAACCAGTTACACCAGTACCTTTTGGATTTATAACAATTCCATTTGCAAGGCAATGGTTCAAAGCTTGCTTAAGATGCATATTAAAAACTTTGGCATTATGGCTAACCTGGGAATAGGCTATTATATATTTGGGAATGGCCTGACGGCTAGATCCCCCACATCCTTTCAGGTCAGCAATGGGTTTGGTGATCATTTCCGTGTATTTTGGGTGGTTTGCTGGTGCCTTTCTATCCCCGTAGGTTTGCAGCCTTAGATGGTGTTGGAGCCTTTCCTTTCTTTTTCTTCTTGGTTGGTGAAGCCATACTCTGGGATTCTACAGATGTAGGTGCCACTTCAGCTCCAACTTCAGACACTTCAAATTCTTCTCAACTTCTCTCTATCACGCAGAGCAGGTTCTGTCTGCCTTGTGGTAATTTGGAATACCAAATTATATATTATACATCTATGTTAAACATTCCAAATTTTCCAGAAAAGTAAAAAAACCGCAAAATAAAGTTTATGTTCTTGGTTGTCGTCAACGAACAGTAAAAGGTGTATAAAAGATCTTCTTTCGAGCTTCAAGTGAGACAAACACAATTGTGATATCAACGACTCAAACTTCCAAATATTTCTCGAGTTTCGGAAAGGAGATTAGGTGCCTTTTGGAAAAAATGTACAGTTAATTAGTTTTAGACGCAAATTAGATTTAGGGACAAGGACTAGACCAATCGATTTCATGTATTTTCTTTAACAGGGAAGGATGGAGCAAAATGAATGAGTTTTTGGAACTTTTGAGAGTTCTGGGGTGCAAGAATTGTTGGAAAATTAATGTTAAGAAGACTAAGTCGCTTAGACTAGCAATGAGTGAAGGTGAAACGGTAATGTTGAGTTCGATCAAGTGGATAGCTTCACTTTCATAGGTAGTGCTACTGGCGAAGAGGGTGGATGCAGTGAGGATGCGAAAAGTAGAATAGCCAAGGCTCAGGTTTTTTTTCAAAGTTGAAAAAAGTTTGGAATAATAGGAAGATAAGTCTGCCAATCAAGTTAAAAAGAAGTTAAATAATCCTAATAATCCCAGTTGAAAAGAAATTTCGAAGATTAGGAATTTAAATCTACAAGCATAGATTAAAATAATTGAAGCTGCAATGACGAAAGTGGTCATAAATGTATTGTTTACCCGTCTGATTGACAATAAGTCAAACAATAAGATCTACGAAAAATATGGCTCTACCACACTTTCACAGGCTATAATAAGAGAAAGGGTGAGGTGGCTGCGACCAGTCAAACAGTTCGTGGTAACGAAGTGTGGTAAGGAGCGACCCGGCCCAATAGTAACAAAAACTCTAAGGAATGGAATTTTGATACCAATAGCTACATTAAAGAATTGCAATTTAATGTTGATTTTAAATATATAAGTTTCATCAAGTTTAATCTTACCCATCAAAAATTACGAGCCTGAGAAAATTTGCCTTATTTTTGAAAATAGGGGGAAACAACCTCTAAAAGTCATAGAATCTTAAAGAAAATCACACCATCAGATTCAACGTACCAGAGAACCCTATTGTAGAAGTTTCAAGCTCCTATCTACAGAAATGTGGAATTTTGTATTTTTTGCCAGAAGGCAGATCACGGATGCGTGTTTATTTCTTTATTTTTTTTTATTGTTTTTTTTCCCCAGGGGTGATCGTATCGATCCAGTGGTCGAGAATCTTGCGAGAGGGTTCATTCTAACGGGAATGAAAAGTTCTAATGCCCTTTTTAAGTGACCAAAAAATTGGAGGGCACCTAGGCCCCCTCCCACGCTAATTATTTTCCCAAAGTCACCGTGTCAAAATTCTGAGATAGCCGTTTTATTCAGCGTAGTCAAAAAACCTAACTATGTTTTTGGGAACGACTTACTCCCCCACAGTCCCCGTGGGAAGGGCCACAAGCTACAAACTTTGACCAGTGCTTACATATACTAATGGTTATTTGGAAGAGTACAGACGTTTTCTAGGGGATTTTTGGGTTGGGGGGTTGAGAAGAGGGGTTTATATTGGGGGAACTTTCCTTGGAGGAATTTGTCAGGGGGGAAGAAAAATTTCATGAAGGGAGAGCAGGATTTTCTAGCATTATTTAAAAAAAATGAAAAAATAAATATGAAGAAGTTTTTCAACTGAAAGTAAGGAAAAGCATTAAAACTTAAAACTAACAGAAATTATTACGCGTACGATGGGCTAACCTCCTCCTAATACCTCGCTCTTTACGCTAAAGTATTTTTAGTAGTTTCAGCTATTTATTCTACGGCTTTCGTGATTCAGGGGTCATTCTTAAGAAATTGGGACAAGATTTGAGCTTTAGTGTAAAGATCGAGGTACTGACGAGGGGGTGAATCCCTTTATATACGTAATGAAAACATGACAATACAGAAGTTCGTTACGTAAGCTAATTTGTAAGTTACGTATATCTTTTACTAATAAACATTCATAAAAATTAAAAGTTCTAGTTGCCTTTTTAAGTAACCAAGAAATCGGAGGGCAACTAGGCCTCCTCCCCCGCTCCTTTTTTTCTCAAAATCACTCGATCAAAACTACGAGAAAGCCAATTAGCCAAAAAAATAAATATGCAAATTTTGTTTTAATTATTCATCTGCGGAGAGCCAAAATCAAAACATGCATTGATTAAAAAACGTTCAGAAATTAAATAAAAAAAAATGTTTTTTTAACTGGAAGTAAGGAGCGACATTAAAACTTAAAACGAACAGAAATTACTTTGTATATGAAAGGGCTGCTTCCTCATCGACGCCCCGCTCTTTACGCTAAAGTTTTTTACTGTTTTAAAAAGTAGAATTAAGAGAAAGAGTCTAACTTTAGCGTAAAGAGCGGGGTGTTGATGAGGAAGCAGCTCTTTCATATATTTAGTAATTTCTGTTCGTTTTAAGTTTTAATGTCGCTCCTTACTTCCTGTTAAAAAAACTAGTTTTTTTTTGTTTTTTTTTGCACATGATCGATGACAGATTGCCAAAGATCTTTCTTTTGGGTGATCCATCTAGGGCCGAACGAAAGTAGTCTATCCCGAATGGGTTGGGAGGAGGCCCCATTCATGGATTTTAAGGAAATTTGAAATTCATTTGAGGGTTTAAAGAGAAGAACGTAGTAGTAGTACCAGTAGTAGTGGACAAAAACGAAGACAACTACTCCACTGGTATTTGCCACCACTGGTGTGACTATCTCTTGTGGTTTAATCGGGAAGGGGGGCCATGGCCCCTCTTGAAATTTGGGACTATAAAGTAATTATAAGGGAACCAAAGGAAAAAGAGCAGAATAGGAAAAAACCATAGAAAAAATGTGTGCTGCCCCATTGTTGGCTGCCTTGCAATAGATTTTCACCTTTATTAAGGAAAATATAAGTTCTAATTTGTGACTGAATTACCCCTTTCCAGCTCTTAACAAACATTTTTTCATTATGAATTGTTTGGAGCAACAGAAAAAAAAGTCATTTTTTATAATAATGAATGGTAAGTAAATAATTATCCTTGTCAAGTTAGGTTACCCTCCAGTTTCTTGGTAACTTGAAAAGGGCACTAGTAATTGTTATTTCCATTAGAATGGGCCCTCTCTCGATATTTAGGCTCACTGGGTTGATACGATCACCCTTGGAAAAAAAAAAAACAACAAAGAAACAAATGAACACGCACAAGTGATCTTTCTTCTGGCAAAAATTATGAAATTCCAAGTTTTTGTAGATATGAGCTTGAAACCTCTAAAGCAGGATTCTTTGATACGCTGAGTCCTATGATATGGTTTTCAATATATGGTTTAATATATTTTTTAAGGTTTAATATATTCAATATATTTTCAATATGGTTTTCAAGATATGGTTTTCAAGATGGTTTTTCAATATGTATGGTATGTATGGTATGTATAGTATATGTATGGTATGGTTTTCAATATGGTTTTCAAGATGGTTTTTCAATATGTATGGTATGTATAGTATATGTATGGTATGGTTTTCAATATGGTTTTCAAGATGGTTTTCAAGTCCTATGTTTTCAATAAAGCTCTATTAATTCGAGAGGGTCTTTCCTCCTCTTTTCGAAAATCAGACAAATTTTCTCAGGCTCGTAGCTTTTGATGGGTAAGATTAAACTTAATGAAACTAGTATATTTGGAACCAGCATATTAAGCAAACTCTTTTGATATATCTATTGGTATTAAAATTCCGTTTTTTAAAGTTTCGGTTACTATTGAACCGAGTCACTCCTTACAGTTCGTAACCACAAACTGTTTGATTAACCATCAAAATTCAAACATGGATCGTTGAAATTGTAATGTTTCTTTTTGCGTTACCAAAAGTACTGTATTCATAAAACGTTTTCAGTTTCGTTAAATGTATTTAAAAAATAGAAAAGTTTTTTTCAAATAAAGTAAAGAGTAAGTTTAGAACTTAAAACAAACATAAATTACTCTGTATATAAGGGGGACTGCCCCTTTCTCAACACGTTGCTAATTAAGCAAAAGTTTTTTAGTGCTTTAACAAGTCTCATTTTTTCAATTGCAAATTTCCTTAAAAAAATTTTAAAAAGCCAAACTTCACAGTAAAGAGGAGCAAAGGAAGAGACAGTCCCCTTAATATAAGAATAACCTGTCCAAACAAATTTCAAATCTATTCCTTGCTTTCATCTGAGAAGTTCTTTTTTATTTAATTTCTTATTGTTTTCTAAATCATACATAGGCCGAATTGGTCAGACAGGATAGTTCGAATTCGCCAGACAGGATAGCCCGCAAATTTGGCTAGGAATAAATCACCTATTTTAATGTTTTCAGGATTCATGCCTAGTAAATGAAAGATTATAAAGTGAAAGAAACTTATCTTTCCGTGAGGGCCGAGCCTCACTAATGTATCCAAGTGAACAATCAGTCCAAACTGTGCAAGGTTAGCCTAACTGCTAATCCTTCTCTACACTAAAAAGTGTAATTAACGCGCAGGCAAATTATATCCCATTTTCTCTACACACCACACTTCGTTATCGTATCTAATTTTCTCAATTCAAAACACCAAAAATCTGATCGTGTGATAAATTCAAGTATCAGGTTGCACAATTTCTGTAGTCACTGAATTAATTCATGGCTAAGGAATCAAGTTCAAACAATTCAAAAGTTCAAACAGGTGTAATCCCTTTGAGAGCTAGTTCAATACTGCAGCATATCAGTATACTGCAGGCATCTTCTTTGAATTAAATTCATTTTTTTTCGATAATCTCGGTTATAACCTTTTTTCTGATATTATGAGAAATAGAAACATTCAGATTGAATAAAGATTTTAATTTTATTAATGGCTTAAGAATATTAAGTGGAAACTTTCAGGGCATGATGAGGGGGATGTACAACTGACGAAAAGGCAATATGCGCATACTTCCTTATATGAAATTACTCCGTATATGAAAGGGGCTTTTCCTCTTCAACGCCCCACTCTTTACGCTGAAGTTTGACTCTTTCTCTTAACTCTACCTCTTAAAACAGTAAAAGCTTTTAGCGTAAAGAGCGAGGCGTTGAAGAAGAAAAGCCCCTTTCATATACGGAGTAATTTCATATAAGGAAATATATACATCAAAAGGAAAATATACATCAAAAGAATCGGATTTTCATGCTGATTTTAAACATATAAGTTTCATCAAATTTAGTCTTTGTCATCAAAATTTACGAGCCTGAGAAAATTTGCCTTATTTTGGAAAATAGGGGAAACACCCCCTAAAAGTAATAGAATCCTAACGAAAATAACACCATCGAATTCGACATATCAGAGAACCCTTTAGCAAAAATTTCAAGATCATATCTACAAAAATGTAGAATTTCGTATTTTATGCCAGAAGACAAATCACGGGTGCTTGTTTATTTGTTTGTTTGTATGTTTTTTTCCCGGGGGTCATCGTATCGACCAAGTGGTCATAAAATGTCGCAAGAGGGCTCATTCTAACGGAAATGAGAAGTTCTAGTGCCCTTTTTAAGTGACCAAAAAATTGGTGGGCATCCCCCCCTCCTACGCTCATTTTTCTCCAAAGTCAACGGATCAAAATTTTTAGATGGCCATTTTGTTCCGCATAGTCAAAAACCATAATAACCATGTCTTTGGGAATGACTTACTCCCCAATAGTTTCTGGGGGAGGGGATGCAAGTTACAAACTTCGACCAGTGTTTACGTATAATAATGGTTATTGGGAAGTGTACAGACGTTTTCAGGGGATTTTTTTTTGTTTTGGGGGTGGGGTTGAGGGAAGGGGGCTATGTGGGAGGATGTTTACTTAGAGAAATATGTCATGGGGGAACAGAAATTCAATTAAAAGGGCGCAGGATTTTCGAAAATTACTATAAAAAAGCAATGAAAAAATAAACATGGAAAAGTTTTTTTCAATTGAAAGAAAGGATTAGCATTGAAACTTAAAACGAACAGAGATTATTACACATATGAGGGGTTCTAAAATACTTTAGGATAAAGAGCGAGGTATTTAGGAGGAGATAAATACCTCGCTCTTTATGCTATAGTATTTTTAGTAATTTCAACTATTTATTCTACGGCCTTTCTGATTCAGGGGCCATTCTTAAAGAATTGGTACAAAATTTACTATTTAGGGTAAAGAGCGAGGTATTAACGAGGGTACAAATCCCCTCATATATATAATAATAATTTAAGAATATAAACGTTTGTTACGTAAGTTAATTCTTAAGTTACGTATATTTTTTTTACTAGTGAAAATATTCGTTAAAAATTAAAATTTATAGTTTCCTTTTTATGTAACCGAAAAATTGCAGGGCAGCTAGGCCTCCTTCCTCACCCCTTATTTCTTAAAATCGTCTGATCAAAACTAAGAGAAAGCCATTTAGCCAAAAAAGGAATTAATATGCAAATTTCATTTTAATAATTTATGTGTGGAGAGCCAAAATCAAACATGAATTAATTCAACAACGTTCAGAAATTACATGAAAAAACTAGTTTTTTAACTGAAAATAAGGAGCGACATTAAAACTTAAAATGAACAGAAATTACTCCGTATATGAAATGGGTTGTCCCCTCCGCAATTCCTCGCTCTTTACGCTAAAGTTTGACTCTTTGCCACACTTCTGCTTTTGAAAGCAATTAAAAGCTTTAGCGTAAAGAGCTAGGGATTGCGGAGGGGACAACCCATTTCATATACGGAGTAATTTCTGTTCGTTTTATGTTTTAATGTCGCTCCTTAATTTCTGTTAAAAAAACTATTTTTTTTATGTAATATCGCAATAAGAAATTTTTCCAATTTTTAATAAATACAGTTAGTTCAATGAATGAACCGATGTTTTCAGGGGGATTGATTTGGTTTGGGTGTGGGGTTGAGGGGAGGGGCTATGTGGGAGGATCTTTCCTTGGAGGAATATGTCATGGGAATTGAGAAATTCAATGAAAAGGGCGCAGGATTTTTTAGCATTGCTAGCTATTACAAGCTATTTTACAAGCTATTTTTAGCTTGTAAAATGTTAGCTTTTATCACAGAGTCTTGGCTGAACTCTTCATTAAGAAGTAATGATTGCAAGGCTATTTTTAGAAAAAGAACTGATTTTAAACCGAAAACTTTTATTGTAAGTGTTTAATTGTTTATTATTTTTTTGCTGAAGACTGCCCTTAGATATAGGGCCGAAATATTCAAATAGGTTTTGTTGGTTCACTGTCTTGGGGAAAAAAAGTCGTTATTATTCTCTCTTCTGTAGTCGTAGGAGTATTATTGTTTATGTGGATGGAAATTCTGTGACGCTTTTTATCTTTTACATAACTGAAGCCATCACAACCTCTAAGGAGTTCCATTTTGTTCAAAAGGTTTTAAACCTGTTCCTTGCTTTCATTTGAAAAGGTCTTTTTCTTATTTAATTTCTGATTGTTTTCTAAATCATACCCAGGCCTAACCAAGACATAATTTGAGGTACCAGTCTCTTCAATCCCTGGTTAATTGCTTATGAAATATGCAAATCAGTAATTGCAAGTTGATTAGAACCGTCCTAAGTTTAAATTTTCAATATCAATTTTGGATGAAATTTGAATATACTTAAAAAACTGGCGGTCAATAGTAATTTCGATAAGAAATCCTTGTTATTATTACTACTAGAATTTCGATTGGATGGAGAGGAGTATTATTGTTAGTGGGGATGGAAATTCTGTGAGGCTTTTGATCTTCTACAAAACTGGAGCCATCACAACATCTAGGGGTTTTCTTATCGATAAATACATTACATACATTCGTTTAAACACATTAAAGTACTCTATATAAATAGAAAAAAAATATTAAAATAGCTAAAAACTAAGTTCCTAGCAGTATTTGCCACCCAAAAGAAATTTCCTGGCGGGGCTGATGATGACCTGCCTCGCTTTTTCCGCCTATGTGCTTTTAAATGTGGGAATGTAACATTTTAGCTGTATAGAGAAACAATTTAATTCATTCCTACTACCGCCCCACCTCTTTCAACATTAATCTGAGGCCTCATGAAGAGTAATCAGTTGGTTCATCAACATGTTCTTTTTAGGAATCTACTCCAACCCCACCTAAACAAATGCGCACCCCATCCCTTCATTATAGCTGATACACAATTACAGATCACCAAAAGTAGCCCAATTTCATTACAAATTAAATAAAAAAACTAGCTTTTTTAAACTGAAAGTAAGGAGTGACATTAAGACTTAAAACGAACAGAAATTACTCCGTATATGAAATGGGTTGTCCCCTCCGCAATCCCTTGGTCTTTGCGCTAAAGTCTTTAATTGTTTAGAAAGTAGAATTTTGGCAAAGAGTCAAACTTTAGCGTAAAGAGTGAGGGATTGCGGAAGGGACAACCCATTTCATATACGGAGTAATTTCTGTTCGTCTGAAGTTTTAATGTCGCTCCTTACTTTCAGTTAAAAAAAAAATAGTTTTTTTTTATTTGATTTCTGAACTTTTTTGAATTAATACATGTTTAATTTTGGCTCTCCGTACACAAATTATTAAAATGAAATTTGCATGTTACTTCCTTTTTTTGCTAAATGGCTTTCTCTTAGTTTTGATGAGATGATTTTGAGAAATAAGGGGTGGGGAAGGAGTACTGGTTGCTCTCCAATTTTTCAATTACTTAAAAAGGCAACAAGAACTTTTAATTTTAACGAACGTTATTATTAGTAAAAATAAACGTAACTTAAGAATTAACTTATGTAACAAGCTTTTATATTCTTATATTTTTGATTATATATATGAGGGGGTTTGTCGCCTCGTTATTACCTCGCTCTTCACACTAAATGTTAAGTTTTGTCCTAATTCTTTAAGAATGACCCCTGAATCAGAAAGGCCGTAGAATAAATAGTTGAAATTACTAAAAATACTTTAGCATAAAGAGCGAAGTATTTATCTCCTCCTAAATACCCCGCTCTTTATGCTAAAGTATTTTTAGAACCCCTCATATGCGTAATAATCTCTGTTCGTTTTAAGTTTTAATGCTACTCCTTACTTTAAATTGAAAAAACTTTTTCATGTTTATATTTTCATTGAGTTTTTTTTATTAGCAATGCTAGAAAATCCTGCGCCCTTTTCATTGAATTTCTCTTCCCCCATGACATATTCCTCCAAGGAAAGATCCTCCCACATAGCCCCTCCCCTCAACCCCACACCAAACCAAAAAAATTCCCCCTGAAAACGTCGGTTCTTTCATTGAACTAACTGTATTAATTAAAAATTGGAATAATTTCTTATTGCGATATTACATAAAAAAACTAGTTTTTTTAACTGAAAGTAAGGAGCGACATTACAACTTAAAACGAACAGAAATTTCTCCGTATATGAAATGGATTGTCCCCTCAACAATCCCTCGCTCTTTACGCTAAAGCTTTTAATTGTTTTCTAAAAGCAGAATTGCGGCAAACACCCAAACCAATAACCATTCCCAATAACCATACACTTCCCAATAACCATTACTGTATGTAAACATTGGTCAAAGTTTGTATATTGCAGCCCCTCCCCCAGGGACTGTGGGGGAGTAAGTCATCCCCAAAGACATAGTTATTATGGTTTTCGGCTATGCGGAACAAAATGGCTATCTCAAAATTTTGATCCGTTGACTTTGGGGAAAAATGAGCGTGGGAGGGGGCCTAGGTGCCTTCCAATTTTTTTGGTCACTTAATAAGGGCACTAGAACTTTTCATTTCCATTGAGCCCTCTTGCAACATTCTAGGACCACTTGGTCGATACGATGACCCTTGGGAAAAAAAAAAAAAAACAAACAAATAAACACGCACCCGTGATCTGTCTTCTGGCAAAAAATGTGAAATTCCACATTTTTGTAGATTGGACCTTGAAATTTTTTCTATAGGGTTTTCTGATACGCTGAATGCGATGGTGTGATTACTACAGTTCATTACCTCCTTACTACAGCTCCTTACAACAGTTCGTTACCACGAACTGTTTGATAAAGCGAATCAACTTGGTAGAATCCAGTACTGCCACCGTTAGTTTCTAAGAACTTTAAATTCATTGCAAATTCCTCCTCTTTTGGATAAAGTCGTAGTTTGGTGCCCTAGAATAAAAGGAAACAAGACTTTGACCTGACCCAATCTGTATGGTCACTTAAAAAGAGCTTTAAATTTACGTTCAAATGAGCTCCTTCCCAATTATCTTGGACCTTCTGTTTGATACAATCACCCCTGTGAAAAAAAAATAAACAATCATCGACGATGTTTCTTCTGAAAATAGGGAAATCCCAGATTTTGAAGATTGAAGCTTGGAACCTCTATGGTAGGGTTTTCTGATATAATATATCTAATAAAGGGATCATCAAATTTAGTCTTTTTCATCAAAAGTTACAAGCCTGAGAAAATTTGTCTTATTTTGGCAAATAGGAGGAAAAAACCCCTAAAATTCATAGAATCTTAAGGAAAATCGCACCATCGTATTCACCGTATCAGAGAACCCTAGAGCAAAAATTTCAAGCTCCTATCTACAAAAATGCGGAATTTCGTATTTTTTGCCTGAAGACAGATCACGGGTGCGTGTTTATTTATTTTTTTTCTTTTCCCCAGGGGTCATCGTATCGACCAAGTGATCCTAGAATGTCGCAAGAGGGCTCAACGGAAATGAAAAGTTCTAGTGCCCTGTTTAAGTGACCGAAAAAATTGGAGGGCACCTAGGCCCCCTCCCACGCTCATTTTTACCCAAAGTCAACGGGTCAATATTTTGAGATAGCCATTTTGTTCCACATTGTCAAAAGCCATAATAACTATGTCTTTGGGGATGACTTACTCCCCCTCAGTCCCTAGGGGAGGGGCTGTAAGTTCCAAACTTTGTCCAGTGTTTACATACAGTAATGGTTATTGGGAAGTGCACAGACGTTTTCAGGGGGATGTTTTTGATTTGGGGGGGGAGGCTGAGGGGAGGGGGCTATATGGGAGGATCTTTCCTTGGAGGAATATGTCATGGGGAAAGAGAAATTCAATAAAAAGGCGCAGGATTTTCTAGTATTACTATAAAAAAACAATAAAAAAATAAGGATGAAAAAGTTTTTTCAATTGAAAGTAAGGAGTAGCATTAAAACTTAAATCGAACAGCAATTATTACGTATATGAGGGGTTTTAAAATACTTTAGCATAAAGAGCAAGGTATTTAGGAGGAGATAAATACCTCGCTCTGTATGTTAAAGTATTTTTAGTAATTTCAACGATTTATTCTACGGCCTTTCTGAGTCAGAGGTCATTCTTAAAGAATTGGGACAAAACTTAAGATTTAATGTAAAGAGCGAGGTATTAACAAGGGGACAAACCCCCTCATTTACATAATAAAATATAAGAATATAAAAGTTTGTTACGTAAATTAATTCTCAAGTTACGTATATTTTTTACTAATAAAACGTTCGTTATAAATTAAAAGTTCTAGTTGCCTTTCTAAATAACCGAAAAATTAGAGGACAACTAGGCCTCCTTCCCCACCCCTTATTTTTCAAAGTCATCTGATCAAAACTAAGAGAAATCCATTTAGCCGAAAAAATAATTAATATGCAAATTTCATTTTAATAATTTATGTGCGGAGAGCCAAAATCAAACCTGCATTAATTCAAAAATTTTCAGAAATTAAATATAAAAAAACTAGTTTTTTTAACTGAAAGTAAGGAGCAACATTAAAACTTAAAACGAACAGAAATTACTCCTTATATGAAATGGGTTGTCCCCTCCACAATCCCTCGCTCTTTACGCTAAAGTTTGATTCTTTGCCACGAGACTCTTTTTAAAACAATTAAAAACTTTAGCGTAAAGAGCGAGGGATTGCGGAGGGGACAATCCATTTCACATACGGAGTAATTTCTGTTCGTTTTAAGTTTTAATGTTGCTCCTTACTTTCAGTTAAAAAAAAACACTTTTTTTTTGTTATTTAATATAAATTTAGGATCAGTATAAGCCAATACTGTCGGTGTAGCAATTGTCATTAGAATTCCATTATAGTTTTGGTGAATATTGGTCCAAGTCAATTGTTACTTTCAGTTTTTTTTTTATCACAAACTATGTGATGGTATTATGACGAAACTTTTTTTTGAACCTGTTCATTTATCAAACAGTTCGTGGTAACGAACTGTAGTAAGGAGTGACCCGGCTCAATAGTAACCGAAACTCTAAAAAATGGAATTATGGTACCAATAGTTACATCAAAAGAATCGTACTTTAATACTGATTTTAAATATTTAAGTTTCATCATGGTCAGTTATACCCATAAAAAGTTAGGAGCCTGATAAAAATTACCTCACTTTAGAAAATAGGGAGAAACACCATCTAAAAGTCATACAATTTTAACGAAAATCACACCATCAGATTCAGCATATCAGAAAACCTTATTGTAGAAGTTTCAAGCTACTATCTACAAAAATGTGGAATTTCACATTTTTTGCCAGAAGACAGATCATGGATGCTGGTTTATTTGTGTATTTTTTTCCCAGGGGTGATTGTATCGACTGAGTGGTCCTAGAATGTCGCAAGGGGGCTTATTTTACTTTAAATTAAAAGTTCTAGTGCCCTTTTTAAGTGACCAAAAAAATTGGAGGGCGCCTAGGGCCCCTCCCGCGCTCATTTTTTCCCTAAAGTCACCAGATCAAAATTCTGAGATAGCCATTTTATTCACCATAGTCGAAAAACCTAATAACTATGTCCTTAGGGACGACCTACTCCTCCGCAGTCTCCGTGGGAGGGGCTGAAAGTTACAAACTTTGACCTGTGTTGACATATAGTAATGGTTACTGGGAAGTTTACACACGTTTTCAGGGGGATTTTTTTGGTTTAGGGGGTAGAGTTGAGGGGGGTGGGTCACGTGGGAGGATATTTCAAAGGAGAGAATTCTCATGGGGAAGAGAATTTCAATAAAGGGGGCGCAGGATTTTCTAGCATTATTTGAAAAAACAATGCAAAAATAAATATGAAAAGTTTTTTCTACTTAAATTAAGGAACAGCATTAAAACTTAAAACGAAAAAAAAAGGGGTTTACTTCCTCGTTATACCTCAGTCTTTACGTTAAAGTATTTTTAGTAATTTCAACTATTTATTCTACGGCCTTTGTGATTCAGAGGTCATTCTTAAGGAATTGGGATAAAATCTAAGCTGTAGTGTAAAGAGCGAGGTATCGACGAGGGTTGAACCCCCTCATATACGCCATAAAAACATTTGAATATAGAAATTCGTTACGTAAGTTAATTCGTAAGTTACGTATATTTTTTACCAATGAAAAAGTTTGTAAAAAAATCAAAGTTCTAGTTGCTGTTTTAAGTAATCAAAAGCTTGGAGGGCAACTAGGCCTCCTCCCTCGCTCCTTTTCTCTGAAAATCTTCCGATTAATTGCAATTAATTAATATGCAAATTTCGTTTTAATTATTTATGTGCGGAGAGCCAAGATCAAAACATACATTAATTCAAAAACGTCCAGAAATTAAATAAAAAACAAGTTTTTTTAGATGAAAGTAAGGAGCAACATTAAAACTTAAAACGAACAGAAATTACTCCGTAAATGAAAGGGGCTTCTCCTCCCCAGCGCCCCGCTCTTTATGCTAAAGTTTCATATTGTTTTAAAAATAGAGTTAAGAGAAAGAGTCAAACCTTAGCATAAAGAGTGAGGGGTTGAGGAGGAAAAGCCCCTATCATCTACGGAGTAATTTCTGTTCCTTTTAAGTTTTAATGTTGCTCCTTACTTTCATCTAAAAAAACTTTTTTTTTATTTATTTTAGTTTCATAGGACAATAAAAACAAAGATTGTTAATTTGACAGCTGGGTAGTAAGATTAAGTTCTGTTTTCCTTTTGCTATTCTATTTTCTCAAAGTCTGAATATAAAAAGGATTTAAGTTCCATAGTTGAAATTGCCCTGTTTTGAAAGAGGTACACTTTACATGGCCGTTATAAAATCAAAACGTATTACCTATGCAGGCAGAATGGTTTTTGAGTATCTCTACTCCTTCTGTAAACTATTCTAAGGCATATGACGAAATAAATCGATCCCTTTGCCCGAAATCCTTGTCGTTTAAAATTTACTGTATTTTGTTTCGTTTTGTATGCAATTTAATTGCTCCTTTTATTTGAGTTTTTTCCAAAAGGTATTTAAAAATAAATTCATTTCTACAAAAAAAATGAAATATAATCCCTGTCACCCAGCCACCACCGATATTTTGGCATTTTACCCCCACCCTGGAAATTTTTCTGCCGGCACCCTTGATGTAGTACAAGAACAATAGAGCGTTCAACCCCTCTTTTTAAAATGAAAATAAACGTTGCGGCCTGTATTAGTGGATCGAATACCTTATAGATATCTTGTCTGGCTGACATTAAACTGTCACCGTCACTATTGGTCGTGACATTAGCCGTAGCCATAAGAGCATTCCAAAAATATACCTTTTTAGAACCCTAACTGCTTTGGAATTGGGTAATACTTTTGCTTTAGTTTATCGATAAAAATCAATTCGAACAGCTTGCATAGAATGGCGGAGAGATTTATCAGATGGAAAGATAAGGATAAAGATAAAAATCCTCAAGAGCCATTGCTGACCAATAGGGCGTCAAGTAAATGTTCTGCGACGATGGAAAGATACACACCGAATGGCATATTTACGTTTTTTTGGGATATGTCTTGCATCTCCTACAAGCAAATTTAAAGATTCAACTCCCTGAATGAAAAGTTGCAAATTTTTCCGAAGCTAAAATCTTCCACACTTGACACGAGTTGAATTGACACCATCAATACCAAAAGATGATTCCAGCTTGAGGTGCTAATACGACACCCAATATCTGTCAGAGACAATAAAATCAACTCGGGACACTAGAGACCACCCTAGTGTGGGAAGAGCCCCCATAGAAACCAGCGAGGAGGTAGATGCGTCAGATCCTAGGACCAGCTTTCAAAGTCCTGTAGGATCCTCAATAAGTTTGAAGATGCCTCCACAACTAACTTTTTCCAGTACATGGGCAAGGTATCAGGAGCCTTTTCTTGCTGATTTGAAAACCTAATTTACAGTGCCAGTCCTTCGAAAGGTGAATTCATACATTATCCCGAGACCAAGGCTCAAAACGTACTGAAACTCCCAAGCAACAAAAAGGGCGTTCTTTCTACGTTGTATATACATTTGGTTAATTCCCTAAAGAGCTTAGAGGTCTATGACCTTTTCCATTTTTCCTGGATATTAGAGCAGGTCATCCCACCAGCATCATATTACTTATAGAGAGTTTGGAGGAAATCTAATTTAAAAAATGTAAAAATAATCTTCATCGGCTGATTATGTTACTAACGAAAAATCCTTTTGCCAACGTAAAAATGAATCATTTAAGGCTTGAAACAGACAAAATCCTCTCGTAATAGAGAGTTTCTTTCTCTCTTGAAAGCCTTAAAGTTTTTAATTTTTTCGAGAGTTTCAAGGTCATTGACTTTTTTCCTAGAGATAAAGAATAGATCACCCCACTACCTCTTGATTGATGCTACTGTAAAGAAAAGTCCTTTATGAAACGTAGGTTTGTTCCTAATTTGTTTGATTTAATTATGAAAAAAGATATTGTTCGTATGAAAACAAAAAAGGAAATAATAAATGAAAAGATAAAAATCAAGTAGGTGCTAAACGAGGATTTTGTCAGCCAGTAGCAAAATATGAAAAACAAGCAAATATTTCGACAAGGACCTCCGCCAAGTCGTCCTCAGTGCTCAAAAAAATAAGAAAGAGGAAAAAGAAAAAAAGAAACAAAGAAGAAACAACAACAAAATATAACCTTCTTAAGTGAACTTGTACGAGAGGAAAAAAGACACTGAATCAAACAACAAAAACCAACTTGAAATCAATGAAAGAGAAGTTACCAATTAGATTGAATAAGTATCCTTTGCCTTGCAACAGATTTCGCCTGTCCTCTTTAATAGATTTCGGTAGGCCATTTACGGTAGATATTAAAGTTGCCTCTTCAAAAAGAACTAAACGGTCAGGATTTTCGTATATATGCTGGGCCAGAGCTGAATCAAAAGTTATCATTTTTATTTTCAAATCTCAAGGACTTATCTATCGAAATTTTGTGTTCATGCAATCGTTCTTTTTCGAAATTTTGTGTTCATGTCGGTCTTTTTTTCTCTCGTACAGTTCACTTAAGAAGGTTAGATTTTGTTGTTTCTTCTTTGTTTCTTTTTTTTTGTTTTCCTCTTTCTTATTTTTTTGAGAATTATGAAAATATTTGCTTGTTTTTCATATTTCGCTACTGGCTGACAAAATCCTCGTTTTTCACCTATTTGATTTTTGTCTTTTCATTTGCTATTTCCTTTCTTGTTTTCATACGTCATAGCCAGTATGGTCTCAGGACGTATTTACGTCAAGATATTTTTCTGGAAAGGAAAAGACTGGGGTTAAAATTTTAAATAGACAGTCCTTTCTCAATGAAAGGACTTCCAAACTTCGAAAAATCCTCATGGTACTTAGTGGCTTTTGTTGTTGTTTTTTTTTTCATCTTACTAGCAGCTACAAAAGAAAACTTTTATTTGCATGAGTTAGTAACATTTTGAACAGTGTGACAATTCCGCTGAAAATCAGAAAAATGGCACATTATCAAATAATTACCGTTTGGCTTAAACTTGAAGCACCATATTTACTTTTGCAATGGGGCTCGACTCTTTCAACACAAAAAAAAACACAAGAACCCTAAGTCCTTTGGAGTAACAAGTAGGTTTTTTGCACCATTCATAAAGTATGCCATTATTGAATATTCAATATGTTTACCATTATTCAGTTATAAATCAGAGAACTCAAAATCTTGAGAAGGGAGAGAGTGGCCATAACCAACTGACTGATTACTTTTAACGACCCTTCAACCCTATGAGATCCATATCAGAAGGGAAACATGGTAAACAATAGCATTAGTAAGGTAGTTGGACTTATGTCACCTTTATAACCCACACCCCGCCTCGGCGTCCTCAACATCATGGTTGTATATCCATGTTGACCTCTTTCGCCACATGGTATTTCGGGGATAATATAGGCAATGGACGAAAATGATTAACTCTAAAACATTCAAAGTCATTAAGATTACAGCGTGACTGTATTAAATCAAAACACAATAGGTATACGTTTCACAAATTGTACTTGATTTCTACTGAAGTTGTAATTTCAGGTTTAATGATCTGATTGATTACAATTCTGAGACTAATATAACCATAAAGAACTCGAAAACAAAACAAAAATAAGTAAATATTTCACAAGTAGTGTTTATTCTTGTCAAAATTAATAAATGAAAATTTATGGTATCGTTTTGTTAGCTGTAAAACCTTTTTTTAAAATCAATCATGCAACATAATATAATATGTCCTTCCGTTGGAAACTGTTTATTCAACGTACATGGAAATTAGTTAACGCAGACAAAACAATTAGCTGAAACTTATGACGAAAGGCTTGACTGTTGTAGGTTGTTATTGAAGGAATAAAGGAAAATGTAAAAAAAAAGAGAAATAGCTTCTTGCTAATGTAGAGCCGTAAAACCAAAATATAAACAAATAAACCAGTAAACCTCCAAGAAAATCAGCATATTCAATACTATACTTAAGTGTTTGACTAACTACTGAAGTTTATTTAGGTCACCACTAGAAGACATTTTCTGCATCCATGGGTAATGCTTATTAATTCTTGAAATGTTAAAAAGTTTAATTTTTTTATTTGATCCTCATCGGTTTACACGCATTCTAGTAAAAACATGCCTAAAAAATTATGCAAAAATAGGCCTAAAAAACTTCAACACCCGGGGCTCAAATCTCTTATGTTCACTTTAACATCCCTACGATAACTTACTAAATCATTGAAAGGAACTAAGAACGGGAAAGGCTCAAAAACTTAAAATTGAAGGCCCAGAAACTAAAAATTGAGGCACATTGTGTTCAATATACAGCTTCAAAGACAGATTATCGTTCTGATTTGACTGCATACAAATGCAGTCAAATCAGTCTAATAAAAACACTTTTTTTTAATTAAGGGCTGGTCCACGTCATAAAATTGAGACCTGGTAAGCAAATTCTTATGACATACACTGTCAAAAGCCTTAAGATGATTCGATATCTTAAACATCATTTTGTGAGAATCAACGTCGACTAACTGTCTCAAAGACAAAGATCCATTAGAAAGTTTTAACAGGGTTCTAGTTATCATTAAATCCTATTAATAATTCATGATTTGGCACGAAATTTAATTAAAAAGACAATAAAATCTTGTCGGCAAAGTTTTCAATCAAAGTATACCACAAGAAAATTGTCGAATTTATCAAACGACATTTCTTTTGAGGGTATTTCTTGTATATCTTTAGCAAGCACATTAGGATACTCTTAGAGACTAGCCTTTCCTGAATTTCAAAATTAAAATACTGCTCCTTTCAATTGCAAAAAAACAGCAAAATTACACTTTCTAATGATATCATCTATCTGATACTGAATGTCTTCGGCACAAAGCAAGAAAAGTTACAAGGTTTTATCTAAGATTTAATGGGCAGTAGGCGTTGTTTCTTTTTTTTGCTGTTTATTCGAGTCTCTTATCAAAGTACTTCAAGCTATGGCAAGACCACCCAATCAATTCTAAATAGTTTGACCGCACAAACTGAAAAAGTTTATAACGGACGACATAGGCCGATTCTTTACGATAAAAACTTAAAACGAACAGAAATTATTTCGTATATGAAAGGGGCTGCTTCCTCATTAACGCCCCACTCCTTACGCTGAAGTTTGACTCTTTCTCTCAAATCTGCTTCTTAAAACAGTAAAAAACTTTAGCGTAAAGAGCGGGGCATTGATGAGGAAGCAGCCTCTTTCATATACGAAGTAATTTCTGTTCGTTTTAAGTTTTAATGTCGCTCCTTACTTTCAGCTAAAAAACTTTGCGAATTTTTGGCTACTTAAATAGAACTTTTAATTTTTTACGAATGTTCTTATTACTAAAAGATAAACGTAACTTATAAATTACATAAAAAAAAAACTAGTTTTTTAACTGAAAGCAAGGAGCGACATTAAAACTTAAAACGAACAGAAATTACTCCGTATAAATGGGTTGTTCCCTCCGCAATCCCTTGCTCTTTACGCTAAAGTTTTTAATTATTTTAATAAGCAGAATTGTGGCAAAGAGTCAAACTTTAGCGTAAAGAGCAAGGGATTGCGGAGGGAACAACTTATTTCATATACGGAGTAATTTCTGTTCATTTTAAGTTTTAATGTCGCTCCTTACTTTCAGTTAAAAAAAATAGTTTTTCTTATGTAATTCCTGAACGTTTTTGAATTAAAGCATGTTTGATTCTGGCTCTCCACACATAAATTATTAAAATGAAATTTGCATATTAATTCCTTTTTTGGCTAAATGGCTTTCTCTTAGTTTTGATCAGACGATTTTCCGAAATGAGGTGTGGGGAAAGCCTAGTTGCTCTGCAATTTTTCGATTACATAAAAAGGCAACTATAAATTTTAATTTTTAACGAATGTTTTTATTAGTAAAAAATATACGTAACTTAAGAATTAGCTTACGTAACAAACTTTTATATTCTTAAATTTTTATTATGTATATGAGGGGGTTTGTACCCTCGTTAATACCTCGCTCTTTGCACTAAATCGTAAGTTTTGTCCTAATTCTTTAAGAATGACCCCTGGATCCAAAAGGCCGTAGAATAAATAGTTGAAATTACTAAAGATACTATAGCATAAAGAGCAAGGTATTTATCTCCTCCTTAATACCTCGCTCTTTATGATAAAGTATTTTTAGAACCCCTCATATACGTAATAATCTCTGTTCGTTTTAAGTTTCAATGCTACTCCTTAGTTTCAATTGAAAAAAACTTTTCCATGTTTATTTTTTCATTGTTTTTTTTATAGTAATTTTAGAAAATCCTGCACCCTTTTCATTGAATTTCTGTTCCCCCAAGAGATATTTCTCCAAGGAAAAATCTCCCCACATAGCTCCATCCCCACATAAAAATCCCCTGAAAATGCTGTACACTTCCCAGTAACCATTATTATATGTAAACACTGGCCGAAGTTTGTAGCTTGCAGCCCCTCCCCCGGGGACTGTGGGGGAGTAAGTCATTCCCAAAGACATAGTTATTATGGTTTTTGACTATGCAGAACAAAATGGCTATCTCAAAATTTTGATCCGTTGACTTTGAAGAAAAAATGAGCGTGGGAGGGGGCCTAGGTGCCCTCCGATTTTTTGAGTCACTTAAAAAGGGCACTAGAACTTTTCATTTCCGTTAGAATCAGCCCTCTTGAAATATTCTAGGACCACTTGGTCGATACGATGACCCCTGGGAAAAAAATGAAAAAATAAACCCGCACACGTGATTTGTCTTCTGGCAAAAAATACGAAATTCCACATTTATGTAGATAGGAGCTTGAAATTTCTACAATAGGGTTCTCTGATACGCTGAATCTGATGGTGTGATTTTCATTAAGATTCTATGACTTTTAGGGGTTGTTTCCCCTTATTTTTTAAAATTATGCAAATTTTCCCAGGCTCATAACTTTTGATGGGTAAGACTAAACTTGATTAAACTTATATATTTAAAATCAGCATTAAAATGCGATTATTTTGATCTAGCTATTGATATCAAAACCCCATTTTTTAGAGTTTTGGTTGCTATTGAGCCGGGTCGCTCCTTACTACAGTTTGTTACCACGAACTGTTTGATTAGCTCACGTAACGAACTTTTGTAATCTCATGTTTTTATTACATATATGAGGGGTTAACCTCTTCGCTCTTTACACTAAAGGTTAAATTTTGTCCCAATTCATTAAGAATTACCCCTGAATCACAAAAGCCGTAGAATAAATAGTTGAAATCACTAAAAATACTTTAGCGTAAAGAGCGAGGTATTAGGAGGAGCTGAGCCCCTTACATGAGTAATACTTTCTGTTTGTTTTAAGTTTTAATGCTGTTCCTTACTTCCAGTAGAAAAAAAAATTCACATTTATTTTTTCATTTTTTTTTTTTAAGTAATGCTAGAAAATCCTGCGCTCCCTTCATGCAAATTTTCCCCCATGACAAATTCCTCGATGGAAAGTTCCCCCAACATATCCCCCCTTTGTCAACCCCTCCCCCCAACCAACAAATCTCCCTGAAAACGTCTGTACATTTCCCAATAAACATTACTATATGTAAGCACTGGTCTAAGTTTGTAACTTGTAGCCCCTCCAACGGGGACTGTGGGGAGTAAGTCGTCCCAAAAGACATAGTTATAAAGTTTTTCGACTACGTTGAATAAAATAGCTATCTCAGAATTTTCATCCGTTGACTTTGGGAAAACAATTAGCGTCGGAGGGGGCCTAAGTGCCCTCCAATTTTTTGGTCACTTAAAAAGGGCACTAGAACCTTTCATTTCCGCTAGAATGATCCCTCTCGCAAGATTCTAGGGCCACTAGATCCATACAATCACCCCTGGAAAAAACAAAAAAAAAAAAAAAAAAAAAAAAAACAACAAACAAATAAACACGCATCCGTGATCTGCCTTCTGGCAAAAAATACAAAATTCCACAATTTTTTAGATAGGAGCTTGAAACTTCTATAACAGAGTTCTCTGATACGCTGAATCTGATGGTGTGGTTTTCGTTAAGATTCTATGGCTTTTAGGGGGTGTTTCCCCCTATTTTATAAAATAAGGCAAATTTTCTCAGGCTCGTAACTTTTGATGGGTAAGACTAAACTTGATTAACCTTATATATTTAAAATCAGTATTAAAATCCAATTCTTTTGATGTAGCTATTGGTATCAAAATTCCATTTTTTACAATTTTGGTTGCTACTGAGCCGGGTCGCTCCTTACTACAGTTCGTTACCGCGAACTGTTTGATCAAATCCCCTTAATAATATTTAGAAAAAATAGATAAAACTTTTCGTCCAAGGTCAAGAGCTAAGTTTAAAAACTTGTAAAATGAATCACTGCTTAATATGAGGTATAAACATTTCTGAGTTCATGTTCCATAAGAAACAATATAGAACGTTAAAACAATACATCAAGTTACTCCCAGTCCATTAATTGTCATTAAAAGTAGACCTATTACACTTGATTAAAATTATTGTAGTCAGCTATGTTCTACCTTCTATTGTCAGACTTGCTTAATTAAAACAATTAAATTACTAAACCTATTCTTCCTCACACTTAGCAAAATATTTTAATTCAACACTTACACATAAGAATTGGTCAAGTCCACTTCTAAGTTTGGAAAACCCCAACATTATCACCCGTTTCCAATTATCATGTTTTTCCATAATTATCATGTTTGCGTTACATTATCATGTTTTTCCATAATTGTAGACCACTTAGAGGTGAAGTTTGGTCTTCGTATACAGGCCAACAACCTTCAGTAGCACTCAGTTGCGGTTTTAGGCCTGGGCAGGGAGGGGGAGTATCCAACTCCAATTTTTCTGACAACTGACGTTAACTTGTCAATATACGTTAACTGACTTTTCGTATTTTCACAATTCTATTAAGGTATCTTGCCCCTCCCGGCAATATGAGGTCTGAAACGGCTAATGGTAGCGTTTACTTAGAGATTATCTAGTATGAATAAGATGATGGAATAATGACACACGTAAGACGAAGGATTCCTCCCCAAGAAGAAATATCCGGAACGTTACTAAATCTAATCCCCAACCTAACAACTCCTTTCCAAGAAAACAAAACAATGTGACCCAAAAATGGACTTTGATTGTTTTAGACTTTACATAAAAAGGGCTTGGTACCTTCACCTCTACTATGCTCCCCCAAGAAATTACCTATCACTTATACACCTGAACTTCTTTACTTGTCGACTTATAGGCAAAAGATCTTCAATTCATCTACCGCTTGGCAAGACATCTATATAAGTCGTATCAAATACATTATCGTCAATTTGAGGTCAATATAGGCCATTAACCTGCCAAGTAGAGTGTACTTCCATCGTGACAAACAATAAACATATTCCAATTATTGAAATTCAATCCATGTTTAGAAAGAAAACAGGGAGTCAAATTATTGAAAAATGTTTGCCTCCTAATAGATTAGCGCTCTTTTATTAATGTGCAGTGCGCTAAGTTTCCACAGGAATGTCTGAATTTGGTTTGCTAGCATGCTCAGATAAAACTAAATCAGTTGAAACCCAGACAGTGACAGGACCCCAAAACGGAGCTAGAATAATTCCTCTAAGCAAAAGGAGCTTTAAATAAATAAATAAACACGCATCCGTGATCTGTCTTCTGCCGAAAAATGCAAAATTCCACAATACTGCTGATGGGAGCTTGAAACCTTTACAATAGAGTTCTCTGATATGCTGTATCTGCAGGTGCAACTTTGTTAATACTCTAACTTTTTGGGGGTGTTTCCTCCCTTTTTCGAAAATCAAGCAATTTTTTCTGGCACGTAGCTTTTGATGGGTAAAACTAAACTTAGTGAATCTTATATATTTTGAATCAACATAAAAACCCAATTCTCTTGAAGTATCTATTGTTATCAAAATTTTGTTATTTTAGAGTTTCTGTTACTATTGACCCGCGTCATTACTCACTTACAGTTCGTTACAACGAACTTTTCAATATTCAGTCAATAGAACAACATTAGGTTTTTGAATTGAAGCGATTTTTATAGGTAAACTATGAGTTCGAGGGCCGGAGAAGCCATAATTGCTAATTTATTGATTTAGTTAGTATTATCCTCCCCCTTCCCAAAAAAACATTTTTCCTTTGTACACCCTATATAACCTTTTGACGAAATGAACATATAGTGAATCCATCAATATCAGCTATATATATATATATATATATATATATATATATATATATATATATATATATATATATATATATATATATATATATATATATATATATATATATATATATATATATATATATTTGCAAAGCTCCTTGAGGATATTTTGTTCATAAAAAGGCTTGGCACAAATAAATCATTTTGTGGCCATGTCAGATATGAGGCCTTCTCAAATCAGTTTCTTGATTTAGGATATTCAGCAGAACCAAGAAGTCTAAAAAACCTGAGTGTCGAATTGCAAACTGTGGAATATAAAATTTATTCATTATTTATTAAGAAACAGATAATTATTAAAAACTATTTGATAATTATTAATTAATTATTTATTAACTTATTAAAATTTATCAAAATCAATAAGATTTATTGCAAACTGTGGAACATTAAAAAACACCCAGAATTTTTTTTCGAACTTTATGTCCCAATTAAGATTGTGAACTTACAGCCATGAATGCCAACGAAACGGCATATTCACTGTCCCGAATGTCAGTAGAACGGTATTTTTCAATCCACACAATGGATGATATTAACAATCTGAATGGTCAAGGAAGGTCTCTGTTTACAATGGGCAAGTCTTGTATACATTCGCTAATTATACTTACTTTCTGATTTACACTTTAGAGTTAGTAAATACTGTCAAGTCAAGGATAAAAATGAAATATTTAAGTGAAAACCAATAAATAGATGACGCGGATGTATTTTAGATGACCCGCTGCTTTTTCTGACCTATGTCAAATACTTTGCCTGCTTTGAACCTCCTCATCTGATTTTCGAATATTTTAATATTTTTATTGATTTCGAAATTTCAGGCTTGGTATGGTTTGATCGGGTTTAGATGTACCGCCAAGCCAACCATTCCATGTTGTGGATCAGTTCCACATCCAATCTAAAACCCAATCCCTTGGTTCCATTGATGCAATTTTTTAACGCAAAACGGCTCACGGATGGGGGGCTCGAGAAAATTGCAAAATGTTCACACAGAAACGCTTCACTGCAGTCGTTGAAGTGCAAAAATATTATGAGATATTTAAACAGCAAATGCATAGAAATGACCTAATTAAGCTCTAAAATCCGAGATCAATATTCAAAGGTCGAAACTGTGTTAGGTTAGGCTAGCTATGCCTAATTTAAAATATGATTCCTATACTGTGTGTTCATTTTCCTGGAAATATCCCTCCCTGGGATATTTGCAGGTGCTAAGGATGAAAATCTTGTATAAAAAAAAACCCGGCCCTCATGTTCTTTGTCAAATATTAATGGAAAATTTCGCATAAACATGATTAGTTTCTCATTAGGGTTCTAAATGCTTTCAATTCGATTTTACAGTTTTGTGATTTTCCTTTACTATGTCTTCTCTTTTCTTTGTTTCATACGATAAGGTTGCAGCAAAAACTGCGGAAATTTGCTTGTTCACGCAAAACGGCCATTCTTGCGTGAAATCGCACTAGTGGGAGCCCATGGTATGGCTTATAATGGCTCATTTTGATTACGCAAGGTTGTATTTCATCTGTATACAGCCCTGGTGTATTGCCAAATATTCTTATAAAAGTATTATAAATCCTACCCCTCTGTCTAACAAGTGCTTGATTTCAACGAAAACCTCTAACTCCCATTAGAATGATATTACGTATCAGGTCCTTGATCTGTCATGAATCCCGCCTCCTCTGCCCCACAAAATGGCTGCTTGTCACATTTCTCGGAGGAGGTATGCCAAGCTTTGCATGAGACATAACATGGACGACGATTAATGGGTAGGAAAATTCAAAAAAAAACTTATTTCTTTAAGATGATGTTTCTTATAACCGTTTTTTTAGACATAGAAAGGCAAAGTAATGGGTGTTTACACTTAAGGAAAGGTGCATCTACTTTCGGTAAATTTAAATTATATACATATAAACAAATTACGAGGAAATATATGAACAAATGGGAGGTTACTGGCCTAATTGTAAAATTTATTGAGTTCTTTAACACTTTGAGAGACTCGAAAGCCCTTCACCATGTGTACATACAAGCAATTTACGGCTAACAAATTATTTTATACGCATTTTACATTCCTTGGCATCTTGGGCTAGTTTACCCCCTTTATTTCAGTTTCCCTTCATATTTATTTGATTTCATTTTCATTTTTATTTCATTTTCCCTTTTATTTCATTTTCCCTTGGGAACATGGGTCAATTTACCCCGTTTATTTCATCTTCCCTTCATTATATTTTTCATCATTTCCTGGGAGAAAAAGTGTATACCTGTTGAGGAACAAGTCTGACTATTGTCTCACTTTTCTAATATGCGAAAACCACCCCATCTCCAAAGAACAGACATGGTGTTTTAATATCAGAAAAGGGCACTTCATTGAACAAGAAGTAAGCGGTAAGAATTACTGTGCATACTTTTTAAGTAATATCCTCGTTATTACCCCCTCATTTTCGGAAATACTATATAAGCTGATATAGTAATTATTATGGGGTGCAGAGATGCTGATATCAATTTCATCTTAATTGTGGCCAGGCCACCCCAGCCTCCACTCATGAATTGCATTCACCTATATAAATGCAGCCGTTGGACAAAGACACACTAGGATGCTCAATGGGGCACAACAGCTCACTTTCACAAACCAGTTTGACATATAAATGTTTATACATACATACATACATATATACATATGTTTAAACATACATACACGTTTGACATACATATTTGTTTGTAGCATAGCTTTATGCCTTTTAAGCTTAAACACAGTTTTCCATATTTTTCCTCGTTTTTGGTAAGAACCTTTTATAAAGCAAACTGAGTCGACTACTTTCTCATTACAACTATTTGGCCTCAAATTTGACCAAGATGAATTATAAAAGTACTATCCTGCCGCGAGAAGGTACTCTTTCACTCTCACTTAAAACAAATATCTCTTTTTTAATAGGTTGCAAAGAACACTTAATAAATAGCGGATAAAACAAGAAGGAATAAGCAGAAGAAAGTATTTGAGGAAGATGGAAACTATACTTTAACAAAATTTCAGTGATAATGAATAATAAATAAAACAACAATTGAAAATATAAAAAGGATAATTTATAATCAACCTAAATAACTACAATTATCAAAGTTCATGTTCATTGAAGTTCAAATCACATATCTGAAGGAGCTGACTATAATTCTAGTCAATTTAATTTTACTTTTTATTCAATCAATGCTTGTCCACTTATGATTATAATCACAGGTGCTCAGTGTACTTTCGGTCAAAGCTTATAGGTTTCAGGTTTTTTTTGGATGTTTGAAAATAGTGAGTCTTAACGGTTAGATCTTCAGTTATGGTTTGAGTGTGTAATGAATAGAGAGCAGTTGGAATTGTTTGATCGTGATTGTATAAATGCCCCTGTGGCCTCCACATGGTGGAGTAGCCAAGGAGCTGAATCTTTATCTGCTTGCATTTTAGATACTTCTGAAAAGTGAGCTGAGTCTGAATTTCCTACTTCTCGGTCTGGTCGCGTTTTCTTCTTTTTTATTCAAATGGAGATGACCCATTTGTACAGTCCAAGCATATTTTTTTGGAAATCTTGGATAAATCTTACAAAATTAATATAATTGAAATTTAATTAAAAATAAATTTCCATCAATTAAAAAAAATCTTTTATCGTCAATCACTAAACATTTTTTCTACGAATCAATTTAGCTTTTTGGTTCCGAGGTGTTGCCCATTTTTCATAGCATGGTATACACCTCAAAGTGTCATTTGTAAACACAGCACACGGCACACTTCCTTTCCCAGGCAGTACCTGAAAGTTTCAAATTAATTCCAGAATTTCCTGTTCCTATTCATTCCCGTTCCCAAAATTTTGCAGATAGGCAATTTCGATTACCTTTTTCAATCGAAATAATGATCAAACGTAACATTTAGTAAAATTCTTAGATAGGCTATCGATTGAAAATGGTCCTAAGAAATACATGTGGTGATCTTCCGAGCTTCAAAGGCCATGATACCGTATAGTGGTACTTTCCTTCCTAAAGATACGCGTAGCATAGACAAAATAAACGGTTAATATAGCTATTATATAAAAAAAAACAAGTTTTTTCAACTGAAAGTAAGGAGTAACATTGAAACTTAAGACGGACAGAAACTATTACGTATGTTAGGGGGCTCAACTCTCATTAATACCTCGCTCTTTACGCTAAAGTTCGAATTTTGTTCCGATTCTTTAAGAATGACCTTTGAATCACAAAGGCCATTTATTTAGAATCAATAGCTCTTTTGAAAGTACTAAAAATACTTTAGCGTCAAGAGTGAGGCATTGTCGAAGGGGCGAATTCCCTCATATATGTAATAATTTCTCTTCGTTTTAAGTTTTAACGATGCTCCTTACTTTCAGTTGAAAAAACTTGTTTTTTATTTAATTTCTGATCATTTTTAAATAATGCTGAGAATTCTAGCTCCCCCCCTTTATGGAAAATTTCCTTCCCCATGAAAAATCTCTCTATGGAAAGCCCTCCCACGTTACTCCCTGACCGCTCTCCCACCAGAAAAAAATCCCCCTGAAAACGTCTTTATACTTCGCAGTAACCTACACTGTAGGTAAACGGGAGGGGGGGAGCAAAAGTGGAGTGACATGAGAGGTGTAGCATAACTGGGAGATGGTAACATCGGCAATGCCAAGGGGGTGGGAATTAATGCGAGGTTTTTCTCCTCACTCAATTGGACTGTCTGTCTTGGTTTTTTCTACAATTAGCCATGACTTGATGCCCACAACTATTCCATTTTAATGGAATACAGTCCCCCGGGACTGTGGGGGATTAAGTCATCCTTAAAGACATAGTTTTTGACGTCAAGATATTACGTCAAGATATTTTTCTGGAAAGGAAAAGACTGGGGTTAAAATTTTAAATAGACAGTCCTTTCTCAATGAAAGGACTTCCAAACTTCGAAAAATCCTCATGGTACTTAGTGGCTTTTGTTGTTGTTTTTTTTTTCATCTTACTAGCAGCTACAAAAGAAAACTTTTATTTGCATGAGTTAGTAACATTTTGAACAGTGTGACAATTCCGCTGAAAATCAGAAAAATGGCACATTATCAAATAATTACCGTTTGGCTTAAACTTGAAGCACCATATTTACTTTTGCAATGGGGCTCGACTCTTTCAACACAAAAAAAAACACAAGAACCCTAAGTCCTTTGGAGTAACAAGTAGGTTTTTTGCACCATTCATAAAGTATGCCATTATTGAATATTCAATATGTTTACCATTATTCAGTTATAAATCAGAGAACTCAAAATCTTGAGAAGGGAGAGAGTGGCCATAACCAACTGACTGATTACTTTTAACGACTGTTCAACCCTATGAGATCCATATCAGAAGGGAAACATGGTAAACAATAGCATTAGTAAGGTAGTTGGACTTATGTCACCTTTATAACCCACACCCCGCCTCGGCGTCCTCAACATCATGGTTGTATATCCATGTTGACCTCTTTCGCCACATGGTATTTCGGGGATAATATAGGCAATGGACGAAAATGATTAACTCTAAAACATTCAAAGTCATTAAGATTACAGCGTGACTGTATTAAATCAAAACACAATAGGTATACGTTTCACAAATTGTACTTGATTTCTACTGAAGTTGTAATTTCAGGTTTAATGATCTGATTGATTACAATTCTGAGACTAATATTGCCATAAAAAACTCGAAAACAAAACAAAAATAAGTAAATATTTCACAAGTAGTGTTTATTCTTGTCAAAATTAATAAATACAAATTTATGGTATCGTTTTGTTAGCTGTAAAACCTTTTTTTAAAAATCAATCATGCAACATAATATAATATGTCCTTCCGTTGGAAACTGTTTATTCAACGTACATGGAAATTAGTTAACGCAGACAAAACAATTAACTGAAACTTATGACGAAAGGCTTGACTGTTGTAGGTTGTTATTGAAGGAATAAAGGAAAATGTAAAAAAAAAGAGAAATAGCTTCTTGCTAATGTAGAGCCGTAAAACCAAAATATAAACAAATAAACCAGTAAACCACCAAGAAAATCAGCATATTTAATACTATACTTAAGTGTTTGACTGACTATTGAAGTTTATTTAGGTCACCACTAGAAGACATTTTCTGCATCCATGGGTAATGCTTATTAATTCTTAAAATGTTAAAAAGTTTAATTTTTTTATTTGATCCTAATCGGTTTACACGCATTCTAGTAAAAACATGCCTAAAAAATTATGCAAAAATAGGCCTAAAAAACTTCAACACCCGGGGCTCAAATCTCTTATGTTCACTTTAACATCCCTACGATAACTTACTAAATCATTGAAAGGAACTAAGAACGGGAAAGGCTCAAAAACTTAAAATTGAAGGCCCAAAAACTAAAAATTGAGGCACATTGCGTTCAATATACAGCTTCAAAGACAGATTATCGTTCTGATTTGACTGCATACAAATGCAGTCAAATCAGTCTAATAAAAACACTTTTTTTTAATTAAGGGCTGGTCCACGTCATAAAATTGAGACCTGGTAAGCAAATTCTTATGACATACACTGTCAAAAGCCTTAAGATGATTCGATATCTTAAACATCATTTTGTGAGAATCAACGTCGACTAACTGTCTCAAAGACAAAGATCCATTAGAAAGTTTTAACAGGGTTCTAGTTATCATTAAATCCTATTAATAATTCATGATTTGACCACGAAATTTAATTAAAAAGACAATAAAATCTTGTCGACAAAGTTTTCAATCAAAGTATACCACAAGAAAATTGTCGAATTTATCAAACGACATTTCTTTTGAGGGTATTTCTTGTATATCTTTAGCAAGCACATTAGGATACTCTTAGAGACTAGCCTTTCCTGAATTTCAAAATTAAAATACTGCTTCTTTCAATTGCAAAAAAAAAAAACCCAGCAAAATTACACTTTCTAATGATATCATCTATCTGATACTGAATGTCTTCGGCACAAAGCAAGAAAAGTTACAAGGTTTTATCTAAGATTTAATGGGCAGTAGGCGTTGTTTCTTTTTTTGCTGTTTATTGGAGTCTCTTATCAAAGTACTTCAAGCTATGGCAAGACCACCCAATCAATTCTAAATAGTTTGACCGCACAAACTGAAAAAGTTTATAACGGACGACATAGGCCGATTCTTTACGATAAAAACTTAAAACGAACAGAAATTATTTCGTATATGAAAGGGGCTGCTTCCTCATTAACGCCCCACTCCTTACGCTGAAGTTTGACTCTTTCTCTCAAATCTGCTTCTTAAAACAGTAAAAAACTTTAGCGTAAAGAGCGGGGCATTGATGAGGAAGCAGCCTCTTTCATATACGAAGTAATTTCTGTTCGTTTTAAGTTTTAATGTCGCTCCTTACTTTCAGCTAAAAAACTTTGCGAATTTTTGGCTACTTAAATAGAACTTTTAATTTTTTACGAATGTTCTTATTAGTAAAAGATAAACGTAACTTATAAATTACATAAAAAAAACTAGTTTTTTAACTGAAAGCAAGGAGCGACATTAAAACTTAAAACGAACAGAAATTACTCCGTATAAATGGGTTGTTCCCTCCGCAATCCCTTGCTCTTTACGCTAAAGTTTTTAATTATTTTAATAAGCAGAATTGTGGCAAAGAGTCAAACTTTAGCGTAAAGAGCAAGGGATTGCGGAGGGAACAACTTATTTCATATACGGAGTAATTTCTGTTCATTTTAAGTTTTAATGTCGCTCCTTACTTTCAGTTAAAAAAAATTAGTTTTTCTTATGTAATTCCTGAACGTTTTTGAATTAAAGCATGTTTGATTCTGGCTCTCCACACATAAATTATTAAAATGAAATTTGCATATTAATTCCTTTTTTGGCTAAATGGCTTTCTCTTAGTTTTGATCAGACGATTTTCCGAAATGAGGTGTGGGGAAAGCCTAGTTGCTCTGCAATTTTTCGATTACATAAAAAGGCAACTATAAATTTTAATTTTTAACGAATGTTTTTATTAGTAAAAAATATACGTAACTTAAGAATTAGCTTACGTAACAAACTTTTATATTCTTAAATTTTTATTATGTATATGAGGGGGTTTGTACCCTCGTTAATACCTCGCTCTTTGCACTAAATCGTAAGTTTTGTCCTAATTCTTTAAGAATGACCCCTGGATCCAAAAGGCCGTAGAATAAATAGTTGAAATTACTAAAAATACTATAGCATAAAGAGCAAGGTATTTATCTCCTCCTTAATACCTCGCTCTTCATGCTAAAGTATTTTTAGAACCCCTCATATACGTAATACTCTCTGTTCGTTTTAAGTTTCAATGCTACTCCTTACTTTCAATTGAAAAAAACTTTTCCATGTTTATTTTTTCATTGTTTTTTTTATAGTAATTTTAGAAAATCCTGCACCCTTTTCATTGAATTTCTGTTCCCCCAAGAGATATTTCTCCAAGGAAAAATCTCCCCACATAGCTCCATCCCCACATAAAAATCCCCTGAAAATGCTGTACACTTCCCAGTAACCATTATTATATGTAAACACTGGTCGAAGTTTGTAGCTTGCAGCCCCTCCCCCGGGGACTGTGAGGGAGTAAGTCATTCACAAAGACATAGTTATTATGGTTTTTGACTATGCAGAACAAAATGGCTATCTCAAAATTTTGATCCGTTGACTTTGAAGAAAAAATGAGCGTGGGAGGGGGCCTAGGTGCCCTCCGATTTTTTGAGTCACTTAAAAAGGGCACTAGAACTTTTCATTTCCGTTAGAATCAGCCCTCTTGAAATATTCTAGGACCACTTGGTCGATACGATGACCCCTGGGAAAAAAATGAAAAAATAAACCCGCACACGTGATTTGTCTTCTGGCAAAAAATACGAAATTCCACATTTATGTAGATAGGAGCTTGAAATTTCTACAATAGGGTTCTCTGATACGCTGAATCTGATGGTGTGATTTTCATTAAGATTCTATGACTTTTAGGGGTTGTTTCCCCTTATTTTTTAAAATTATGCAAATTTTCCCAGGCTCATAACTTTTGATGGGTAAGACTAAACTTGATTAAACTTATATATTTAAAATCAGCATTAAAATGCAATTCTTTTGATCTAGCTTTTGATATCAAAACCCCATTTTTTAGAGTTTTGGTTGCTATTGAGCCGGGTCGCTCCTTACTACAGTTTGTTACCACGAACTGTTTGATTAGCTCACGTAACGAACTTTTGTAATCTCATGTTTTTATTACATATATGAGGGGTTAACCTCTTCGCTCTTTACACTAAAGGTTAAATTTTGTCCCAATTCATTAAGAATTACCCCTGAATCACAAAAGCCGTAGAATAAATAGTTGAAATCAATAAAAATACTTTAGCGTAAAGAGCGAGGTATTAGGAGGAGCTGAGCCCCTTACTTGTGTAATACTTTCTGTTTGTTTTAAGTTTTAATGCTGTTCCTTACTTCCAGTAGAAAAAAAAATTCACATTTATTTTTTCATTTTTTTTTTTTAAGTAATGCTAGAAAATCCTGCGCTCCCTTCATGCAAATTTTCCCCCATGACAAATTCCTCGATGGAAAGTTCCCCCAACATATCCCCCCTTTGTCAACCCCTCCCCCCAACCAACAAATCTCCCTGAAAACGTCTGTACACTTCCCAATAAACATTACTATATGTAAGCACTGGTCTAAGTTTGTAACTTGTAGCCCCTCCAACGGGGACTGTGGGGAGTAAGTCATCCCAAAAGACATAGTTATAAAGTTTTTCGACTACGTTGAATAAAATAGCTATCTCAGAATTTTCATCCGTTGACTTTGGGAGAACAATTAGCGTCGGAGGGGGCCTAAGTGCCCTCCAATTTTTTGGTCACTTAAAAAGGGCACTAGAACCTTTCATTTCCGCTAGAATGAGCCCTCTCGCAAGATTCTAGGGCCACTAGATCCATACAATCACCCCTGGAAAAAACAACAACAAAAAAACAAAAAAAAAAAACAACAAACAAATAAACACGCATCCGTGATCTGCCTTCTGGCAAAAAATACAAAATTCCACAATTTTTTAGATAGGAGCTTGAAACTTCTATAACAGAGTTCTCTGATACGCTGAATCTGATGGTGTGGTTTTCGTTAAGATTCTATGGCTTTTAGGGGGTGTTTCCCCTTATTTTATAAAATAAGGCAAATTTTCTCAGGCTCGTAACTTTTGATGGGTAAGATTAAACTTGATGAACCTTATATATTTAAAATCAGTATTGAAATCCAATTCTTTTGATATAGCTATTGGTATCAAAATTCTATTTTTTACAATTTTGGTTGCTACTGAGCCGGGTCGCTCCTTACTACAGTTCGTTACCGCCAACTGTTTGATCAAATCCCCTTAATAATATTTAGAAAAAATAGATAAAACTTTTCGTCCAAGGTCAAGAGCTAAGTTTAAAAACTTGTAAAATGAATCACTGCTTAATAGGAGGTATAAACATTTCTGAGTTCATGTTCCATAAGAAACAATATAGAACGTTAAAACAATACATCAAGTTACTCCCAGTCCATTAATTGTCATTAAAAGTAGACCTATCCATTAATTGTTATCAAAAGTAGACCTATTACACTTGATTAAAATTATTGTAGTCAGCTATGTTCTACCTTCTATTGTCAGACTTGCTTAATTAAAACAATTAAATTACTAAACCTATTCTTCCTCACACTTAGCAAAATATTTTAATTCAACACTTACACATAAGAATTGGTCAAGTCCACTTCTAAGTTTGGAAAACCCCAACATTATCACCCGTTTCCAATTATCATGTTTTTCCATAATTATCATGTTTGCGTTACATTATCATGTTTTTCCATAATTGTAGACCACTTAGAGGTGAAGTTTGGTCTTCGTATACAGGCCAACAACCTTCAGTAGCACTCAGTTGCGGTTTTAGGCCTGGGCAGGGAGGGGGAGTATCCGACTCCAATTTTTCTGACAACTGACGTTAACTTGTCAATATACGTTAACTGACTTTTCGTATTTTCACAATTCTATTAAGGTATCTTGCCCCTCCCGACAATATGAGGTCTGAAACGGCTAATGGTAGCGTTTACTTAGAGATTATCTAGTATGAATAAGATGATGGAATAATGACACACGTAAGACGAAGGATTCCTCCCCAAGAAGAAATATCCGGAACGTTACTAAATCTAATCCCCGACCTAACAACTCCTTTCCAAGAAAACAAAACAATGTGACCCAAAAATGGACTTTGATTGTTTTAGACTTTACATAAAAAGGGCTTGGTACCTTCACCTCTACTACGCTCCCCCAAGAAATTACCTATCACTTATACACCTGAACTTCTTTACTTGTCGACTTATAGGCAAAAGATCTTCAATTCATCTACCGCTTGGCAAGACATCTATATAAGTCGTATCAAATACATTATCGTCAATTTGAGGTCAATATAGGCCATTAACCTGCCAAGTAGAGTGTACTTCCATCGTGACAAACAATAAACATATTCCAATTATTGAAATTCAATCCATGTTTAGAAAGAAAACAGGGAGTCAAATTATTGAAAAATGTTTGCCTCCTAATAGATTAGCGCTCTTTTATTAATGTGCAGTGCGCTAAGTTTCCACAGGAATGTCTGAATTTGGTTTGCTAGCATGCTCAGATAAAACTAAATCAGTTGAAACCCAGACAGTGATAGGACCCCAAAACGGAGCTAGAATAATTCCTCTAAGCAAAAGGAGCTTTAAATAAATAAATAAACACGCATCCGTGATCTGTCTTCTGCCAAAAAGTGCAAAATTCCACAATACTGCTGATGGGCGCTTGAAACCTTTACAAAAGAGTTCTCTGATATGCTGTATCTGCAGGTGCAACTTTGTTAATACTCTAACTTTTTGGGGGTGTTTCCTCCCTTTTTCGAAAATCAAGCAATTTTTTCTGGCACGTAGCTTTTGATGGGTAAAACTAAACTTAGTGAATCTTATTTATTTTGAATCAACATAAAAACCCAATTCTCTTGAAGTATCTATTGTTATCAAAATTTTGTTATTTTAGAGTTTCTGTTACTATTGACCCGCGTCATTACTCACTTACAGTTCGTTACAACGAACTTTTCAATATTCAGTCAATAGAACAACATTAAGTTTTTGAATTGAAGCGATTTTTATAGGTAAACTGTGAGTTCGAGGGCCGGAGAAGCCATAATTGCTAATTTATTGATTTAGTTAGTATTATCCTCCCCCTTCCCAAAAAAACATTTTTCCTTTGTACACCCTATATAACCTTTTGACGAAATGAACATATAGTGAATCCATCAATATCAGCTGATATATATATATATATATACATATATATATATATATATATATATATATATATATATATATATATATATATATATATATATATATATATATATATATATATATATATATATATATATATATATATATATATATATTTGCAAAGCTCCTTGAGGATATTTTGTTCATAAAAAAGGCTTGGCACAAATAAATCATTTTGTGGCCATGTCAGATATGAGGCCTTCTCAAATCAGTTTCTTGATTTAGGATATTCAGCAGAACCAAGAAGTCTAAAAAACCTGAGAGTCGAATTGCAAACTGTGGAATATAAAATTTATTCATTATTTATTAAGAAACTGATAATTATTAAAAACTATTTGATAATTATTAATTAATTATTTATTAACTTATTAAAATTTATCACAATTATTAAGATTTATTGCAAACTGTGGAACATTAAAAAACATCCAGAATTTTTTTTCGAACTTTATTGTCGATGTCCCAATTAAGATTGTGAACTTACAGCCATGAATGCCAACGAAACAGCATATTCACTGTCCCGAATGTCAGTAGAACGGTATTTTTCAATCCACACAATGGATGATATTAACAATCTGAATGGTCAAGGAAGGTCTCTGTTTACAATGGGCAAGTCTTGTATACATTCGCTAATTATACTTACTTTCTGATTTACACTTCAGAGTTAGTAAATACTGTCAAGTCAAGGATAAAAATGAAATATTTAAGTGAAAACAAATAAATAGATGACGTGGATGTATTTTAGATGACCCGCTGCTTTTTCTGACCTATGTCAAATACTTTGCCTGCTTTGAACCTCCTCATCTGATTTTCGAATATTTTAATATTTTTATTGATTTCGAAATTTCAGGCTTGGTATGGTTTGATCGGGTTTAGATGTACCGCCAAGCCAACCATTCCATGTTGTGGATCAGTTCCACATCCAATCTAAAACCCAATCCCTTGGTTCCATTGATGCAATTTTTTAACGCAAAACGGCTCACGGATGGGGGGCTCGAGAAAATTGCAAAATGTTCACACAGAAACGCTTCACTGCAGTCGTTGAAGTGTAAAAACATTATGAGATATTTAAACAGCAAATGCATAGAAATGACCTAATTAAGCTCTAGAATCCAAGAACAATATTCAAAGGTCGAAACTGTGTTAGGTTAGGCTAGCTATGCCTAATTAAAAATATGATTCCTATACTGTGTGTTCATTTTCCTGGAAATATCCCTCCCTGGGATATTTGCAGGTGCTAAGGATGAAAATCTTGTATAAAAAAAAAACCGACCCTCATGTTCTTTGTCAAATATTAATGGAAAATTTCGCATAAACATGATTAGTTTCTCTGTTACTTGCAATTTAGGGTTCTAAATGCTTTCAATTCGATTTTACGGTTTTGTGATTTTCCTTTATTATGTCTTCTCTTTTCTTTGTTTCATACGATAAGGTTGCAGCAAAAAAAAAAAAAAAAAAAAAAAAAAAAAACTGCGGAAATTTGCTTGTTCACGCAAAACGGCCATTCTTGCGTGAAATCGCACTAGTGGGAGCCCATGGTATGGCTTATAATGGCTCATTTTGATTATGCAAGGTTGTATTTCATCTGTATTCAGCCCTGGTGTTTTGCCAAATATTCTTATAAAAGTATTATAAATCTTACCCCTCTGTCTAACAAGTGCTTGATTTCAAGGAAAACGTCTAACTCCCATTGGAATGATATTATGTATCAGGTCCTTGATCTGTCATGAATCCCGCCTCCTCTGCCCCACAAAATGGCTGCTTGTCACATTTCTCGGAGGAGGTATGCCAAGCTTTGCATGAGACATAACATGGACGACGATTAATGGGTAGGAAGATTCACGAAAAAACTTATTTCTTTAAGATGATGTTTCTTATAACCGTTCTTTTAGACATAGAAAGGCAAAGTAATGGGTGTATACACTTAAGGAAAGGTGCATCTACTTTCGGTAAATTTAAATTATATACATATAAACAAATTACGAGGAAATATATGAACAAATGGGAGGTTACTGGCCTAATTGTAAAATTTATTGAATTCTTTTACACTTTGAGAGACTCGAAAGCCCTTCACCATGTGTACATACAAGCAATTTACGGCTAACAAATTATTTTATACGCATTTTACATTCCTTGGCATCTTGGGCTAGTTTACCCCCTTTATTTCAGTTTCCCTTCATATTTATTTCATTTTCATTTTTATTTCATTTTCCCTTTTATTTCATTTTCCCTTGGCAACATGGGTCAATTTACCCCGTTTATTTCATCTTCCCTTCATTATATTTTTCATCATTTCCTGGGAGAAAAAGTGTATACCTGTTGAGAAACAAGTCTGATTATTGTCTCACTTTTCTAATATGCGAAAACCACCCCATCTCCAAAGAACAGACATGGTGTTTTAAAATCAGAAAAGAGCACTTCATTGAAGAAGAAGTAAGCGGTAAGAATTACTGTGCATACTTTTTAAGTAATATCCTCGGTATTACCCCCTCATTTTCGGAAATACTATATAAGCTGATATAGTAATTATTATGGGATGCAGAGATGCTGATATCAATTTCATCTTAATTGTGGCCAGGCCACCCCAGCCTCCACCCATGAATTGCATTCACCTATATACATGCAGCCGTTGGACAAAGACACACTAGGATGCTCAATGGGGCACAACAGCTCCCTTTTACAAACCAGTTTGACATATAAATGTTTATACATACATACATACATATATACATATGTTTAAACATACATACACGTTTGACATACATATTTGTTTGTAGCATAGCTTTAGGCCTTTTAAGCTTAAACACAGTTTTCCTGATTTTTCCTCGTTTTTGATAAGAACCTTTTATAAAGCAAACTGAGTCGACTACTTTCTCATTACAACTATTTGGCCTCAAATTTGACCAAGATGAATTATAAAAGTACTATCGTGCCGCGAGAAGGTACTCTTTCACTCTCACTTAAAACAAATATCTCTTTTTTAATAGGTCGCAAAGAACACTTAATATATAACGGATGAAACAAAAAGGAATAAGCAGAAGAAAGTATTTGAGGAAGATGGAAACTATACTTTAACAAAATTTCAGTTATAATGAATAATAAATAAAACAACAATTGAAAATATAAAAAGGATAATTTATTATCAACCTAAATAACTACAATTATCAAAGCCTGTTCGTTGAAGTTCAAATCACATATCTGAAGGAGCTGGCTATAATTCTAGTCAATTTAATTTTACTTTTTATTCAATCAATGCTTGTCCACTTATGATTATAATCACAGGTGCTCAGTGTACTTTCGGTCGAAGCTTATAGGTTTCAGGTTTTTTTTTGATGTTTGAAAATAGTGAGTCTTAACGGTTGGATCTTCAGTTATGGTTTGAGCGTGTAATCAATACAGAGCAGTCGAAATTTTTTGATCGTGATAGTATAAATGCTCGTGTGGCCTCCACATGATGGAGTAGCCAAGGAGTTGACTCTTTATCTGCTTACATTTTAGATACTTCTGAAAAGTGAGCTGAGTCTGAATTTCCTACTTTTCGGTCTGGTTGCGTTTTCTTCTTTTTTATTCAAATGGAGATGACCCATTTGTGCATTCCAAGCATATTTTTTTGAAATCTTGGATAAATCTTACAACATTAATATAATCGAAATTTAATTGAAAATAAATTTCCATCAATTAAAACAAAAATCTATTACCGTTAATCACTAAACACTTTTTCTACGAATCATTTTAGCTTTTTGGTTCCGAGGTGTTGCCCATTTCTCATAGCATGGTATACACCTCAAAGTGTCACTTGTAAACACAGCACACGGCACACTTCCTTTCCCAGGCAGTACCTGAAAGGTTCAAATTAATTCTTGAATTTCCTGTTCTTATTCATTCCCGTTCCCAAAATGTTGCAGATAGGCAATTTTGATTACCCCTTTTCAATCGAAATAATGATCAAACATAATATTTAGTAAAATTTCTTAGATAGGCTATCGATTGAAAATGGTGCTAAAAAATATATATGGTTATCATCCGAGTTTTGAAGGCCATGATTCCGTATAGTGATACATTCCTTCCTAAAGATACGCGTAGAATAGACAAAATAAACGGTTAATTTAGCTATTATATAGAAAAACAAGTTTTTTCAACTGAAAGTAAGGAGCAACATTGAAACTTAAAATGAACAGAAAACTTTACGTATATTAGGGGGTTCACTCTCGTCAATACCTCGCTCTTTACGCTAAAGTTCGAATTTTGTTCCAATTCTTTAAGAATGACCTTTGAATCACAAAGGCCGTCTAATTAGAATCAATAACTTTTTTGAAAGTACTGAAAATACTTTAGCGTGAAGAGTGAGGTATTGTCGAAGGGGCGAATTAGGTAGGTAGGTAAGTTTTATTTTATCCACAATTAAAACATAAATAAAAAAATGACAACACTAATAAAATGTTGCAGCAAAAAGAAAGTCCTAAGGACTTGTGCTGCAATTTCATATTATGATTTACATCTTATAAATAAATATCTAAACATAACATCTCATGATTAACCACCTAGCCTATCTTATATATAAAAAATAACAACACATACACATGAACAAAATACAACAAAATAATCATATTAAATATCATTTACCGGTATTCAGTCCCCACCCCACATCAATAAACTGCAAAAAAAAAAGACATCAAAAACCTTCTGCCCTTCAAAACCTATTACTTAAATAAAACATTTTCAATTTATTTTTAAACCCATATAAAGTGACAGACTCCCTGATGCCAGCCGGCAAACTATTCCAAACAGAAGGCCCCAGATTCCGAACCACATATGATGATCGAACTGTTTTTCTTTGTTCATGGCTTAAAAGTTGTGAATTTCTTGTATCATAATTATGGTACTCCTGATTCATGGAAAAATAATCATGAAAATACTCAGGGCATATATGTTTCATGCTCTGGAACACAAAAATTGATGCCTGGTAGTCACGAATCTGACCAACATTTAAAACATTACACCGGGAAAAGCTAGCAGTAGTTTTGGATTCAACCTGCTCTTTTATGTCCGCAATCAATCGAATGCTTTTATTTTGCAAAATCTGGATCCTTTTATAATTAGAGAAGAAATTACTAGCCCAATGAACACAACCATAATCTATATAAGGATGAACAAGGGAAAAATAAATGATTTTTAAAATCTTGAACGGAAAAGTTTTTTTTACACGTCTCAAAATTCCTAGACCCCTAGCCATTTTAGCACCAATAACACTGCAATGCTTTTTCCAACTAATATTATTATCTAAATAAAACCCCAAATACCTAATTTCCAAAACTTGTTTAATGGGTAAATGTCCAAAAAAAATGTTATTATTATCATTAAGTAACCTACCTGTTCTACTAAATATAATGTAATTTGTTTTAGATGCATTAACTGCTAGGGAACTACCTATTGTAAAACTGCGCAAACGTTCAAGTGCCAAATTAGCCTTATGTGCAACCTGCACCAAACAACTACCAATTACTGTTATCGCAGTGTCGTCCGCGAAAGAGGTCAGCGCTTCAACTCCAACATGTGAAGCCAACGAATTAACATAAATAAGATAAAGTAGAGGTCCCAGCACGGAACCTTGAGGCACTCCACACTTAACACCGAACTCTCTGCTTGATATATCTGATAAAGCAACTTTGATAGTCCGGCCATGCAAATACGATGAAAACCACTTTACACAAGTACTACCTAACCCAAGCCCACTTAGTCTACTAAGAAGAGTATTAAAATCAACAGTGTCAAAAGCCTTACGGAAATCTACAAAAACAGTTAAAGGAATCATATTATTTTCAAATGCATTATCAACAAAACTTAAAAGATGGTGTACTGCATGACTAGTGGAATGTTTACTTCTGAAACCAAACTGTCCATTATACAAAATTTTCTTCGAATCCAAAAAATCATACAATCGTTTATAAATAACTTTTTCATAAATTTTACTAAATAAAGGTAAAATGGAAATTGGTCGCCAATTACAGGGTTCTGAGGGGTCCCCACCTTTATGTAAAGGTATGATTTTAGATTGTTTCAGTTCCGACGGGAAATGCCCTTTAACCATTGAGAGATTAATTAAATGAACCAGTACCGGTAAAAGATACACCGACACATAATTAAAAGCCTTTAGGTTCAATCCATCTACACCAGAAGAATTTGATTTAAGGCTACAAACAATTTTTTCAACTTCTTCTACATTACATGGTACAAATTCAAACCCATTCTGCATGTTGAAGGATTCACCTTAATGTTGACGGCACAACTACCTCTAGACACTTCATTCTGTATAACACTACCAATTTTCGAAAAATAATCACCCATGTAATTTGCTATTTCCAATTTATCATGAATAATTCTATTACTAGTTTTTAAATTGGTTATACACATATCTTTTTTTTCACATCCAATCACTTCACGGACAATTCCCCAAGTATCTTTTATATTACCTTCCTTAATCTTCAAACGGTTTAAATAATACTCATTCTTTGCATTTCTTTTTGAATTATTTACATAATTTCTCAACTCTTTAAACTCATTTAAAATCATTTCAGATGGATTATCAAGATATTGACAATACAACTTATTTCTTTGTCTTATTAAACTCAAAATTTCATCATTTATCCACGGCTTTCTCGGTTTAGCTTTCTTGCAATTAATTTTATTCAATGGGCAATTTTTCTCAAACACAGGGTAAAGAATATCTGAAAAAATGTCAAAAGCTTTTGAAGCATCATCCTTTTCATTGTAAACCACCTCCCAATCCAACGAACTAACTTCATTTTCAAATTTAGCCAGATTAACTTCTTTCATGTCACGCCGAAGAATCTTGTTTTTTCTTTTAATTTTACAATGTGATAACTTCTGCAACAAACAAAGAAGCGGTAAGTGGTCCGAACCAGAATGGATTAATACATCACACATGCTATCTTCCACCATAACTTCAGTGACGAAAACATTATCAATCAAAGTTGCAGAATGGTCTGTTAATCGGGATGGGATAGAATTTAATGGGAAAAGACCAAATGAAAGCATGACATTAAGGAAATCCAAATTTTTGGCTTGAAGATCTAATAAATCAAAATTAAAATCACCTATGATTACAATTTTATCAAAATTTCGATTTATTTCAGATATTAAAATTTCAATTTCCTCTAGGAAAAAATCCGGACTAGCACCAGGGGGTCTATACACCGATGAAATAAGAAGTGGATTATTATTACTTGTCACTATTTCAATAGCAAAAGTTTCAATCTTACCTTCAATCCATAAAGATAAATCTTCCCTTACTTTAAATTTTATATCATCCTTGATTATGAATGCTAAACCTCCCCTTCCCATCAATGACCGGTTCTTGGAAATAAGTGTGTAACCTGGAAAATTAAACAACGAAGCAGGACATTGTTCACTAATAAATGATTCACAAATACCTATCACTTGCACCTCACTGTTAAGTTTATTAATTATATCAACTACATCTTCATGTGAAGTAGTTAAATGACAATTCCAGTGGAGAATCTGGAATCCGGACAGCATAACGGGTGCACTCACATCATCTACTGCAACATATTTACTAAGCCTCATATATGAGGCTTAGTATTTATATATGTATGTAATATATGTAATATATGTAATAATTTCTGTTCGTTTTAAGTTTTAACGATGCTCCTTACTTTCAGTTGAAAAAACTTGTTTTTTATTTAATTTCTGATCATTTTTAAATAATGCTGGGAATCCCAGCTCCCCCTTTATGGAAAATTTCCTTCCCCATGAAAAGTTCCTCCATGGAAAGCCCTCCCACATAACTCCCCGACCCCTCCCCCACCAGAAAAAAATACCCCTGAAAACGTCTGTATACTTCACAATAACCTATGCTATAAGTAAACAGGGGGAGGGGGCAAAAGTGGAGTGACATGAGAGGTTTAGCATAAGTGGGAGGTGGTAACGTCGGCAATGAGAGGGGGGATTAATGCCAGGTTTTTCTTCTCACTCAATTGACTATCTGTCTTGGCTTTTTCTACAATTAGCCATGACTTGATGCCCACAATTATTCCATTTTATTGGAACACAGTCCCCCGGACCTGTGGGGGATTAAGCCATCCTTAAAGACATATTTATTAGTTTTTTTGACTAAGTTGAGAAAAAATGGCTATTTCAGTATTTTAATTGGGCGACTTTTTGGGGAAAAACGAGCGTTGGATGGGGCCTAGTTGCCCTCCAATTTTTTGTCAGTTAAAAAGGGCACTAGAACTTTTAATTTTCATTCGACTGAGGCCCCTTGCCATACTCTAGGACCGGTGGGTCGATATAATCACCCGTGGGAAAAAAATATAAACAAGCATCCGTGATCTTTCTTCTTGCAAATAGGAGCTTGAAACTTCTATAGTAGGGTTCTCTGCTATGCTGAATCTGATGATGTGATTTTCATTAAAATTCTATAACTTTTAGGGGTTATCTCCCCTTTAATTTTCTCAGGCTCGTAACTTCTGATGGGTTAGATTAAACTTGAAAAAAACTGCAACTTAGGGCTGTATTATATTTCATACAAGAGAATTAATCAGGCGGAGTTTTGCTTTTTGGTCTTTTCACTGGCTTAAAATATCACAGAGGAACATAAAAGAACCAATAAGGTTTTAAGAAGGCGCTGATGTTTTGATTCCTTTTCTATTACACACTTGAGGAACACCAATGAAGTTGGACGCAATTTTTACCACGGAGTCTTGGGAAAGTAATATCTTTTTTTCTCTTTGGTTAAAGCTTGAAGCGAATTTAGATATTATTCAAAAATATAAGAGGTTACTGTCACTGTAACTGCCTTTATTTATTTCGTAACGTAAAAGCTGGCAGCAAAATAATTGTAGATGGTATTGATTTCTCACTTTCTATGAAAGCTTGAGGAATAGCCGCTTGTTGTGTAGTTGAATCTCAGCTATTACCCAAGCAAAGGCTAATGGCGCTTTAACTTTCTGATCTAGGTTTATTTGGACAGTGACTATCAGGTGGCTTAAAACAAAGATCAGGCTAATCGAGCCTGTCATAGAGTCCCAATTTCTAATCATTGATGTTGTTTTCTTACTACTATTGATTCCTTCCGTAATTCATTTTTACCTGAATGAAAAGGTTAAGTGATAGTAACATTTTTGCTGTGAGTAAAATAACGGAGCTTTCTTATATACTATTAAATATTCTGTTTTTGCATATTTGGATCATCCCCATAGTTTTGTGCATATTTTTCTTTTTATTAAAAAATGGACTTTATTGATATCCAATTAGTCCTATTAGGATAAATTATATTAATAAAACAACTTGTTTTCAGTTCACACACGCACATATATATATATATATATATATATATATATATATATATATATATATATATATATATATATATATATATATATATATATATAAGCTTTTATAATTCGCTTTTACGTTTGAAGTGATATTATTGTGAGTAGTTTTTTTTTCATTTAAGAGGCCCTAACAAGAAACTTTGTTTAGCCAGTTGTGTTACAGGAATACCAACTTCAAAATTGATTGTTGCTTAAGAAATTATATATATATAACTAAAAAATAAAATTTGAGGAGAAAAAAAATTATTTAACCAAGCAGCGATTTATATTAAAGTGACATGGAAACGGTCTCCATTTTTACTATCAATTTAAATTTCAAACCTTTCTTATTCAGATACTTTTGAACTCATTAATCTTCAAAAGAGATCATTCGTGAACACTGTTTGACCTTTATCCTAGAGAATTTTTTGCTTTTCGTTCTTCTCACATTAAGTCACAATCATATGGCAAACAAACTAACCTATTTTGTCTAAGATGTAATCCTATTTACCAAGCTGGTCATCCGGAAAAGTTGTGATAAAGAACGCTATTTAATTTATTTGTCTTGCAACACTGTAAGAATATATGCATATGAATACACTATGATCTTGGAAGCCAGAAATAATCTTTCTTCTATATCTTCAAAGCTAATAAATGCCTTTCCAGGACAATTCTTTATAAGGGAAAAGGGATAGCCGAAAAAATAAATGAGATGATTCTTAAACAGTAATACAAAATTTGATCGATAAAACTAACAGGCCCATATGTATCGTGGGGTCTTTGGACCCAACCTCGGGCTAAAATTCCTCGTTTTGAAAAACTGCCTGATGGTCATTTTAAGATTCAGCTTTGATCCTCAAAATGCACAATTCAAAATTGTGTTGCATACACGTCAGACAATCTTGTCATCTAACAATATTTATTCCTATTTTTTAAATAATTCTTACGGCTTTACCTGATTTTAGGATACTAAGAAGTCCTAGGAATTTGTAATCCTAGGAAGGGTGCCAAGCCCAAATTGTTAATTTTTCTTATAGGGTTAAATATTCGGTGAGTATTTGCAAATCAAAGAATTAATTTGATGGATATCTCAAACTAATAAAAATTACTGCCCATGTCGTTCATGCAATGTATTTTTCTTTCCCGGTGGGAAAAAAATAGGCGCCTATCAACGAGGGAGCCTAACTCTGATTAGAGACACACGCTGAAATAAATAGATTTCGCGTTTTCCTTATTGGTTTCATTTATCAGTACTGTTACCAAAATAAAGATAATCATGTCTATATTTCTGGAAAACTTTCATTATCGAAAGCCGTATGTTAAATCGTAAACATGATATATATATATAGCATTCGCGCACAAGACAACTTTTCTAAAGTATTTTTTTCAGTTTTATATATAAATGAGGCGACATTTACGTCTAACTTGTTAACTCTGGTTCTTTAGATGTTAATTTTAATGTCCAAAGTTGATGTAACCTTAGGTTTGTATTGTCAGGAGTGAAATGACCAAAGGTTGCAGTCTAATATTGAGGTTTTTTATGTGATACACATTGTAAAAGTGTTTAATAGTTTGTCATTTCAAGAACACAGGACCGTATTCTGAGATTTTGATTAAATTGACATATTATGCCTTTTCAGCTTGAGAGGGGGAAGGGAAAGGATTGTAACTTCAAAAAAATAGTATTAGCTATTTTTTTTATACAGCGGACATTTTAGGGGTAGTATGAGCCATAAATCGGTTCCTATTCTGTGTTATATTGTCAAACAGAGTACATTGAAGGTTGTTTACTACCATCAATGTTGTTCGGATAAAATCAGAATGGACAGCATTTCCAATGTCTTTTGATTCCAAATATTTATATTTACCTATATGAAAAAAAAAAGAAATCACCAGTGCAACAACACAAACACAGAAACAAAACCACACCATGAAAAAAAAAGAAAGACAGAAGGAGAAAGCAAGACTGTTTTCCTACTTTAGTACTTTAAATAGATCACCTGAACGAGGCCTTAACCTTACTCATCGATCCAATTACATAGGTCAAACAGCATAGCCATACACAAAGAATAATCCATGGACAGGCAGTCGTGTCGTAAGTAAGTATAAGTCGTCACATATCGAATATTAAAAACAATAAATAAGACAAACAATTCAAAGGCGACAACCCAGCACAATTATTCTTTGATTCAAATAATAAACGACCTATAAAAAATTAATCTGATGACCATGGTGTTTGAGCCCACGCTCCCCTCGAAATATATTAATTTGTCAAGTAATGTTAAATCAATAATTGTTTCAATTTGCTAAAAGTTTGAAGGAGAAAGTTGTATCATGTATAATCGTACGACCAGATGTAGTACTGATTTCTATGTATATCTCCTCTTCATTCATTTTCTTAGCCTTGTCTATGTAAGTTTAATTACATATTTGAAGAAATAGTAGTGGCCTGAATGTGATTATTTACTTTACAAACAGACTGAAGCGAAAGGTATTAACAGATCGTCAAAGCTTGACAAACAGACTTGAAAGTAATGTTCCTTAATTTCACAATTTCGTACAAACATCACAATTGCTTACGTCTACCGAATCAATCCCTACATTATTTCTCTGAATTGAAGAAAACGCGGTCAAAGCTTACACTTTCCCCTTGAATCTCCTCCAAGAATGAATCAAGGACAGGAAAAAAAATTGTCTCAGACACACTATTCAAAGTATTTATTTTATTGTTATGTTTAACCCTCATATAGTAAAAAACGGTGGAGATCAAAATAAGGAAAAGAAAAAAAATTACTACACACACAAAGAAACTATAACAATATCAAACAACATAAAACAACAACCACTACTACTGCTAATAACTCACTGCAGCACCAAGCCGCCTGAGGCCAACACAGCTACGCACGCTCCTCCTTCAACCTAATCTATTCAGTGCCTCCCTTTTTACACCCTTCCAGGAAGTACCCATTTCCTTTAAATCTTTATTTATGACGTCCTCCCAACCCAAACAAGGACAACCTGCTTTACGTGTAGCCCCAGACGGTTGGCCAAAAAGGACAATCTTCGGCAATCTGTCATCCTTCATCCGCAGAACATGGCCTAGCCATTTCAACCTTTATTTCATTATAGCCCTAGAAAGCGGGATTGAACCACATTATTCGTATATCATACTGTTTGAAATACGGTAAGTTAGCCGGGTACCCGGAACAATCCGTAGGCAATTTCTCTGGAAAACATCTAGTAAATTTTCATCTGCTTTTCGGAGCGCCAATGCTTCAGAGCCATATTTGACCACTGTCATCACTGTAGCTTCCAATATTCTGTTTTTTTTGAAGACTTACCTTTCTATTCTTCCAAACTATTTTTAACTGTGAAAAAACACCCTCAGCCTTAGCTATTCTACTTTTAACATCTTCACTGCTCCCACAGTCTTTACTAATAATACTACCAAGGTAAGTGAAGCTGCCAACCTGATCAATCTTTTTGTTACCCAACGTCACCTTTTCATTTTCACTTATTCCTAGCCTTAGTGACTTAGTCTTCTTCACATTAATTTTCAAGCCTATTCTAGCACCCTGAACTCGCAAAACATCTAAAATTCATGAATTTTGCTCACACTTTCATCTAATGTGCTTAAATCATCAGCATAATCTAAGTCCAGGAGCGCTTTTCCTCCCCATTTGATTCCGTGGTCTCCAATTGCCTTTCTTGTGCTCCTTAAGACGAATTCCATCAAAACGATCCATATAATGGGGGATAGAACAAAACCCTGCTTAACTCATGATTTAATATAAAACCAGTTGCTCATCATTTCCTATCTTAACCGCAGCAGTATTGTTCTCGTATATAGCACAAATCACTTTAATGTGTTTTTCTGGTATACCATAAAAGGTATACCATCGATAAAACTGAGGACCAAAGGTGTTTGACAACGAAGTGACTTCCCAATTATTAACCTAAGAGTGAAAACTGGGTCGACACATCCTCTACCTTTTCTAAAACCGCACTGTTCTTCCCTTAAAACTTCGTCTACAGCATCTCTTTCATTCAGTCTTTCATTCGTCTTCGTGGTGTGAAGACCATTTAGTCCAAAAAGGATAAAACTAATTGGACTGGTTTGACTGGATTTTATTCAATCTAGGTCGCATTGCAAAGTGAAATAACTAACCGGTTTTGGCTCACCCGGAGATTTACTGTTTACCTGTGCTTGATTACATGATGCATTAAGTCAATAAGGAAGTGGCTTTATTGCAATCATTATGGCAGTATCACAAAAGACCTTTGATGAAGCAGTGAAGATTTTAACTGAAAAACTTGATGCTGTAATCCGTTCTCAAAAAGACATCAACAAGTCCATTCAGTCCCTTACGGGAGAAATAGCTGCGCTAAAAAAGGATGCCTCCGATCGAGATATAAAAATTGACCAACTGGAAAAGGAGTTGGAGGATCAAAAATTAAGGTGTGATCAACTGGAGGATTAGGTACTGGAAAGTGATTTCAAGGACCGCAAATTAAATTTGTTAATTCATGGCATGCCTACTGAGCGGCCGTCTAAAAAAATTGAAGAAAATGTGAAATTTTTCTATCTGTTACAATGGAGATAAGCGACCCCATTCAGATTACGAAGTGCTACCGCATGCTCGGTGGTTCCGTTAACGTTACTAATCGAAGGCCTCATCCGGCACCTTATTTATCTCGGTTGTAAACGAACAGAACATTCAGAGGATTCTCAACTCAGTTCGTAAATTGAAGGGGAGCGGCATTCGTGTGTGCACGGATCTTCCCCCCAAGCTAAACACTATTCGAAATGAACTTCTTGTGAAAGCAAAAGATTTACGTGAATCAGATTCCGCAAAGTTTACGCGTGTTAAACAGAAGGGCTCAAAGCTTTGGCTTGAATCCAAATCCACGGCCTCGTCACCCTGGGAAAGAGTGATGGACTAGTTTTTGCTGTCCCTTTGCGATTATTATTAGTATTGTGATAGAAATTTTGATTGATTTTCTTGCCACTTCTGTCACAGTGTTGTGTACATGTTGGGTTCTACAACCTCGTTTTTTGCGTATGATCTTTTTTTTTTAGTTTTCTAGTGTTAGTAGGTCTAGTTAAAAAAATCAGGTTTCGGAGATCTTGTTTGTTCTCTGCCACTTTTTTACCCGATTTGCCTGATTAGTGGTGCGATGTCATTTCCATTTTTCCGTCGTGCCTGCCTGGGACGTAAGGTAAAGATGAAATTTATATATAACACGTGTGTAGTGGGGAGTCTGGGGGAAGATTGGGGAGCCGCCTCAGTGATCACCTTGATCTAAATTAAATTAAAAAAAACTAGTTTTTTTAACTGAAAGTAAGGAGCGACATTAAAACTTAAAACGAACAGAAATTACTCCGTATATGAAATGGGTTGTCCCCTCCGCGTCCCACGCTCTTTACGCTAAAGTTTGACTCTTTGCAACAATTCTACTTTTTAAAACAATTAAAAACTTTAGCGTAAAGAGCGTGGGACGCGGAGGGGACAACCCATTTCATATACGGAGTAATTTCTGTTCGTTTTAAGTTTTAATGTCGCTCCTTACTTTCAGTTAAAAAAAACTAGTTTTTTTTAATTTAATTTCTGAACGTTTTTGAATTAATGCATGTTTGATTTTGGCTCTCCGCACATAAATTATTGAAATGAAATTAGTATATTAATTTTTTTTTTTTGGCTAAATGGCTTTCTCTTAGTTTTGATCAGACGATTTTGAGAAATAAGGGGTGGGGAAGGAGGCCTAGCTGCCCTCCAATTTTTTGGTTACTTAAAAAGGCTACTAGAACTTTTAATATCCAACGAACGTTTTTATTAGTAAAAAATATACGTAACTTAAGAATTAACTTACGTAACCAACTTTTATATTCTTATATTTTTATTATGTGTACGAGGGGGTTTGTACCCTCGTTAATACCTCGCTCTTTACACTAAATCGTAAGTTTTGTCCCAACTCTTTAAGAATGACCCCTGAATCAAAAAGGCCGTAGAATAAATAGTTGAAATCCCTAAATATATTTTAGCATAAAGAGCGAGGTATTTATCTCCTCCTAAGTACCTCGCTCTTTATGCTAAAGTATTTTTAGAACCCCTCATATGCGTAATAATCTCTGTTCGTTTTAAATTTCAATGCTATTCCTTACTTTCATTTGAAAAAACGTTTTCATGTTTATTTTTTCATTGTTTTTTTATAGTAATGCTAGAAAATCCTGCGCCCTTTTCATTGAATTTTTCTTCCCCCATGACATATTCCTCAAAGGAAAGATCCTCCCACAAAGCCCTCTCCCATCAACCCCACCCCAAACCAAAAAATCCCCATGAAAACGTCTGTACACTTCCCGATAACCATTACTATATGTAAACATTGGTCAAAGTTTGTAACTTACAGCCCCTCCCTCAGGGATTGTGGGGGAGTAAGTCATTCCCAAAGACATAGTTATTATGGTTTTCGACTATTCTGAACAAATTGGCTATCTTAAAATTTTAATCTGTTGACTTTTGGATAAAAATGAGCATGGGAGGGGGCCTATTTGCCCTCCAAGTTTTTTGGTCACTTAAAAAGGACACTAGAACTTTTCATTTCCGTTAGAATGAGCCCTCTTGCGACATTCTAGGACCACTTGGTCGATAAGATGACCCCTGGGAAAAAAAAACAAAAAAAAACAAATAAACACGCACCCGTCATTTTTCTTCTGGCAAGAAATACAAAATTCCACATTTTTTAGATAGGAGCTTGAAATTTTTGCAATAGAGTTCTCTGATATACCGAATGCGATAGTGTGATTTTCGTTAAGATTCTATGACTTTTAGGGGATGTTTCCCCCTTTTTTCCAAAATAGGACAAATTTTCTCAGGCTCGTAACTTTTGATGACAAAGATTAAATTAATTGAAACTTATATACTTAGAATCAGCGTAAAAATTCGATTCTTTTGATGTATCTTTTAGCATCAAAATTATATTTTTTCTCTGGGCCCCTTCCACCTCTTAGTTCGTTTATTTTCCCGTTAGTTTTCACCTGTTTTCGCTTGATAGTTGTGTTATCTCTTAGCAGTTCTTTCGTTAGTTGAGTTATGGTTGTGGTATATATGTTTTATCGCTCGTATAGTTGTGTTATTTTCAAATTATACTCCATAATAGAGAGGCTCCGAACACCCAGCATTGTATGTTAAGCTCTTAATTTGACGTTTTTTTCTAACGTGACCACATTCGTCCTGCGCCCTTTTCATTGAATTTTTTCCCCCATGGCATATTTCTCCAAGGAAAGATCCTCCCATATAGCCCCCTCCCTCAACCCTACCCCCAAAACCAAAAAAATCCCCCTGAAAACGTCTGTACACTTCCCAATAACCATTATTATATGTAAACACTGGTTGAAGTTTGTAACTTGCAACCCCTCCCCCAGGGACTGTGGGGGAGTAAGTCATCCCCAAAAACATAGTTATTATGATTTTCGACTATGCTAAACAAAATGGCTATCTCAAAATTTTGATCCGTTGACTTTGGGAAAAAAATGAGCGTGGGAGGGGGCCTAGATGCCCTCCAATTTTTTTGGTCACTTAAAAAGGGCACTAGAGCTTTTCATTTCCGTTAGAATGAGCCCTCTTGCGACATTCTAGGACCACTTGGTCGATACGATGACCCCTGGGAAAAAAAACAAAAAAAAAAAAAAAAAAACAAACAAATAAACACGCACCCGTGATTTGTCTTCTGGCAAAAAATGCAAAATTCCACATTTTTGTAGATAGGAGCTTGAAACTTCTACAGTAGGGTTCTCTGATACGCTGAATCTGATGGTGTCATTTTCGTTAAGATCCTACGACGTTTAGGGGGTGTTTACCCCTATTTTCCTAAATAAGGCAAATTTTCTCAGGCTCGTAACTTTTGATGGCTAAGACTAAACTTGATGAAACTTATATATTTAAAATCAGCATTAAAATGTGATTCTTTTGATGTAGCTATTGATATCAAAATTCTATTTTTTAGAGTTTTGGTTCCTATTGAGCCGGATCGCTCCTTACTACAGTTCGTTACCACGAACTGTTTGAAAATATTTATTATGATTTTTCCCTTTTTGCTAAAGGTGTTTATGATGATCATTTAGCTAGCCTTCCTGCTACTGATTTTTTATTTGAAGGGGATTTAGGAACACCTGTAATTGATGGGAACTTAAGATCAGCACTTTTTAACTGCAGAGGTTTGGCTAATAGCCACGAGTTTGTTTCGCAGTTACTTTGTAACCACAGGGTAAGTATCTTAGGCCTATGTGAAACGTTTTTAAGTAATGAAAATGCAGAATTCATGAATTGTGGTGGGTTTAAAATTATATCTAATAATAGGGAAAATAGACAGGCTGGCGGAGTTGGACTTTTTGTTCGGGATGATATTCCATTTGTTGTGAAGAAGCAACTATCTAAGCATGACCAAGAGATGACTTTTGAGAGCCTTTGCATTGAGTGTGTGATTGATAATACGAAAGTTCTTGTTTGTGTTGTTTATCGATCACCATCGGCTTCGTTACAAGAGTTTTTGCGAATTTATGAATGCTTCATTGAGGATGTGACTAATTTGAATTCTGAGCAAGTTTTGGTAACGGGTGATTTTAATATTAATTTATTGTTAGCTCAGACAAATAGACCGGGAATTTCTAATCATTTGCATGAAAAATCGCTTGAGTTTCTGTGCATGAACCTATCAAAATCACTTTTACCATCATGCACGTCTGCGACCCGGGTTACGGAAGATACGGCTACTCTCATTGATAATATTTTTTCTACTATCCCCATTACTCTTTCGCATATTATATTTACAGATGTTTCTGGCCATTGTGTGGTAGTTGCGGATGTTGGAATTAATCACAGACCAAAATTTTCGGAATTTAAACAAACTCGAAAAATTGATAAAGAAGGAATGGATAAATTGAGGAACCTTTTGTATTTAAATGAATGGACTGCAATTCAAGAATGTGAATGCCCTGAGATTTCTACGGCTCTGTTTTTAAAATATTTCCGTGAGTGCTTGGATGAAGCATGTCCATTGCGACGTATTAAAATAAAAAAAAATATACACTCCCTAAAAAACCATGGATCTCACGCGGGCTTCTACACTCTATTTCAATAAAAAATAAGCTATTTAAAATATCTATGTCATTCCCATCTACTAAAAATAAAGAAGAGTTTAAAAAGTATAAAAATGTCCTGACACAGTTAATTCGGAAAGCAAAAGCTAGATATTTTGAAAAATCATTTGTAGAAGCTCGTGGGGATCAAAAACACACTTGGAGACTTATTAACTCTCTGTTGGGAAGGTCTCAGAAATCTTCATTTCCGAATGAAATGTTATGTGGTGATGGTACTTTTTCTTCCGATGAGCAGGAAATAGTGAACTTGCTCAATGCTCATTTTGTAAGCATCGGTGAGAAAACAGCTAATGCATCTGATGTTTCTCCAAATAATAATAATAATGATTTATTTAAAGATCACATGCCCCCTCCCTCTGATAAAAGCATGTTCCTTTCCCCGGTCACTGAAATTGAACTAAAACATATCATATCTAAAATGAAGAACGGTTCACCTGAAGCCCTTGATGGATCTTCGACTAATTTGGTCAAAGAAATATTCCCGTCAGTTTTAACTGACGGGATATTTCAGTTTTAACTGAAAGTAAGGAGCGACATTAAAACTTAAAACGCACAGAAAATACTTCGTATATGAAAGAGGCTGCTTCCTCATCAACGCCCCGCTCTTTACGCTAAAGTTTTTTACTGTTTTAAAAAGAAGAATTGAGAGAAAGAGTCAAACTTTAGCGTAAAGAGCGGGGCGTTGATGAGGAAGCAGCCTCTTTCATATACGAAGTAATTTCTGTGCGTTTTAAGTTTTAATGTCGCTCCTTACTTTCAGTTAAAAAAACTTTTTTTTTATTTAATCACACTATCAGCACCTGAAGCCTTATTACTTTTTAATGCTTTTAGTACTGTCGCTAATTCTCCCTCACTAAACAAATCTTCCTTCACATCCAATGTATCACAAACTTTTCCATTTTCAGCTATATCTTTTCTGGATGGGACAATTTTTTTTCATTAGTATATTTAGATTTCAAATATAAATTTTCATTCAAGGGGGAGGGTGATAAAGAGAGATCAATCATTGAGCGAATCTAATTCTGTTTAAGGCAACATAATGGAGTAAACAACACTGGATTGTTTCTTATTCTTTTGAATCGCAACTAAGATACGGGGACTTTATATCACATTTAAATCTTTCTTTGTATTTACAAAAACTTATTAGGTTCGATTCAAACACCCAGGACATCAAGATAAAACGTTTCATGCCCTCTTGACCAATCTAAGATCACATTATCGTTAGTGTTGCCGCGTTGAACCAGGAAAACTAGTAAAGAAAACTGATTAGCTAACTCGGCAACACTTTTCGTCCCTAAACATTAAATTTTCGTCCCTAAAAATGTGTTAATCTAAGACAACTAGACCTTTCAAAAGGAAAGCTACATCTAGCTCTTTGTTGCCATTTTTTTTCTTTTTTTTTTTTTTTTAGCTTAATTGCTGATTTTCACTCATATTTATTCTTTTAAATTTAGCACCCTCTAAGTCTTTTACATCAAAAGTTTAATTCCTGATTTTAATTTCTAAGTTTTTAAGGCATGCACGTCTGTGTAAATTTTAGTTTAACCCTTTCAAAAAATTAGATTTTATTTTCACTTTCCTTGGCACTTCCAATCCTCCAAAGCCTGTCAAGCGTGCAGATTAACATTATTAAAGACGTTTTGAAAAGACACGTTTTGAAAACATTTAAACGTTCTAATAGAAACAATCGAAGAAAAAACCTGAAATTAATCCTATACAAGAGCGTAGGCCAAATATCCTGATATATAAATAAAGAAAATATAATAAAGCATAGTTTTGGAAACCTATTACACATAGTGTAAACTTTACTTTTAATCTCTATTTCCAACTTTTTTTCACCCTATCATCTACTTCATCAAAATTATAATATGCAAAACCAACCATCCCTCAGGTCCCAAGGCCCTTTGAAGCTGCAGCAATGATGTCCAATGGACAAAGCTGTGCAAGAAAACTTTCAGATTCGACTTAAGTGTTCTAAAGGTGCTATAAATGTCTTATCTGTTGGACCCTTCGAAATTTAATTGAGATCCCATAGGCCCATCTTATGGAAACTGATATCAAGTATCTTGAACTTCCTTCACTGGGATCCGATCGAGCAAAGGTAACCGACACCTTGACTATGGCTGTCGTCCAGCTTCTGTCAAATGAATTCCATCCGCCTATCTAGTGATTAGGCCAATGAAATAAGTTGATACCTCTTACCAATCCCTCTCTTTCACAGGGGTTGGATCAGATGCAGACAAAAAAAAATGCACAACTGAGAATATAGTTCTTTGTTTCTTCCATGTTAAGATAGAATAAAACGTCTCTCTCTCTCTCTCTCTCTCTCTCTCTCTCTCTCTCTCTCTCTCTCTCTCTCTTTCTGTCTCCCTATCTCTCTCTCTCTCTCTCTCTTTCATTCTGTCTCTTTAAAATGTAAACTGTTCTGAAGTATGAGAGAACAAAATATCTATTCTCGATATGATTGAACAGATGCGTAATTTCGTCAGAATCTTGGGGGTGGGGCAAATTTGGGGCCAATATTCCAAAATCAAGTGAAAATGATTGTGAAAACTGAAAAATAATCCAAATATTACCATAAAGGCAGCAAAGATATACTAAAGAAAACTGACTTATTTCTCTGGAAACTTAAATTGTGTATATTTGTATTAGTTTTGATTTTTTGCAGAAACCAAACTTCAGCTGGGTGGAATGAGGGCTGGGAGGGGAGAGGGAGTAGTCTACGGTCTGGAGGGGGGCATTTCTCCTCCCTACCTTGCTACATAGCAAATTACACCCCTGTGTTTAACACTGGAATTCCCCACAAGTGCAACAGTGGAAGCCCAGTGTCCCCTCAAAGATAGGGGTGCAGCTGCAAAACCCTGCAAAAAAAGATTGTAAAGGTTCCACGTGATCTGCAAGTATTTACACTTACTACATTAAGTCAAATTAAATTCCAAATGAACCCACGTTCCTCCTGGAAAAGTAAAACTGGGCACTCGTGCCGTAGACGCAATACATTTTCTTTCGGCGGGAAAAAAAGAAGAGACATTAATTAGTAAAGGAACTTAATTGTGATTAAGAACATAAGTGGGAGTAATTAGGGCTAGCGTTTTCCTTATAGGTAGCCTATCATTTATCATTAATGGAACCAGGATACAGATCTTTATATCTTGATTTTTGTACATTTTTTCTCATCAAGAATGCATCTTCTTTAAATGTAATTAGCAATCACGATAAAAATGTGGTCGCCGGGAATTTCCCTAGCAAAAATAATTAGCCACATTCATTTCTTTTCTTTCTAAAAAGTGCAGAGAGTCTTATTATTCCAGACAAATTTTTCAAAGTTTTTCTTCGGTTCCATAATTGGATAAGTCTTCAGATATCAAATAGGTTAACTCGGCTTGTTTAGATTTTTTAGTCCTAATGTCCTAATATATTTCTACAAATATAGGGAAATGTCACGCGTTAGTTTATTGGAAATAGTTTTCCAAAAATATGTTGCATAATCTGCGAAGCAGTAATAGATTTATATCTATTAAAATTATTTTGTGCATGTTTTTACTGTTTTAAAAATTACAGACAATAAACCTTATAAAAACATCTTTTTTCCAACTTAGGCAGTGAAATTGAAGAAGCCAACATTATTTTTGCAACAATAGGCCATTAAGTATATGTTTAACTTTACATGTCTCGTAAATTTTCCTTTGAAAACTCAGAACTAAAAACAGAAGAAAATTGTTTCCTTGTGAAAAGTAAAATAAATCAGACAATACATTTTCCTTGCTGATTAGATTTCTCAAGTGCTGCCGATTCGAAGCTTCTGCGAATGATGATCATGAACACATTTTATGATAAAGTTGAACTTACATTATAACAAAATAAAGTTCCAGTATGAAGAGAACAGTTTCAATAGGAAGGGAAGTAAACGTCAAAACAGTATTTTGAAACACATCAAACTTGGTATTAAACGTAATATTAAGTATTACGTTTGCAATGTGAAGAATCGTTGTACCGCTGTATCAAAAGCACTCGTAGCATCAGTATTATCAAAAGCATTAGTTATTCATGTTCCTCTTTTTTAGTATTATTCTATCTTTTTTCACTCTATATAAAACAGTTCGTGGTAACGAACTGTAGTAAGGAGCGATCCGGCTCAATAGTAACCAAAACTCTAAAAAATTGAATTTTGATATAAATAGTTACATCAAAAGAATTGCATTTTAATGCTGATTTTAAATATATAAGTTTTATCAAGTTTAGTCTTAGCCATCAAAAGTTACGAGCCTGAGAAAATTTGCCTTATTTAGGAAAATAGGGGGAAAGACCCCCTAAAAGTCGTAGGATCTTAACGAAAATGACACCATCGGATTCAGCGTATCAGAGAACCCTACTGTAGAAGTTTCAAGCTCCTATCTACAAAAATGTGGAATTTTGCATTTTTTGCCAGAAGACAAATCACGGGTGCGTGTTTATTTGTTTTTGTTTTTTTTTTTTTTCCCAGGGGTCATCGTATCGACCAAGTGGTCCTAGAATGTCGCAAGAGGGCTCATTCTAACGGAAATGAAAAGTTCTAGTGCCCTTTTTAAGTGACCAAAAAAACTGGAGGGCATCTAGGCCCCCTCCCACGCTCATTTTTTTCCCAAAATCAACGGATCAAAATTTTGAGATAGCCATTTTGTTTGGCATAGTCGAAAATCTTAATAACTATGTTTTTGGGGATGACTTACTCCCCCACGGTCCCTGGGGGAGGAGTTGGAAGTTACAAACTTCAACCAGTGTTTACATATAATAATGGTTATTGGGAAGTGTACAGACGTTTTCAGGGGGATTTTTTTGGTTTTGGGGGTAGGGTTGAGGGAGGGGGCTATGTGGGAGGATCTTTCCTTGGAGAAATATGCCATGGGGGAAAAAAATTCAATGAAAAGGGCGCAGGATTTTCTAGCATTACTATAAAAAAAAAAAAATGAAAAAATAAACATGAAAACGTTTTTTCAAATGAAAGTAAGGAATAGTATTGAAATTTAAAACAAACAGAGATTATTACGCATATGAAGGGTTCTAAAAATACTTTAGCATAAAGAGCGAGGTATTTAGGAGGAGATAAATACCTCGCTCTTTATGCTAAAATATTTTTAGTGATTTCAACTATTTATTCTACGGCCTATTTGATTCAGGGGTCATTCTTAAAGAATTGGAACAAAACTTACGATTTAGTGTAAAGAGCGAGGTATTAACGAGGGTACAAGCCCCCTCGTACACATAATAAAAATATAAGAATATAAAAGTTTGTTACGTAAGTTAATTCTTAAGTTACGTATATTTTTTACTAATAAAAACGTTCGTTGAATATTAAAAGTTCTAGTAGCCTTTTTAAGTAACCGAAAAATTGGAGGGCAGCTAGGCCTCCTTCCCCACCCCTTATTTCTCAAAATCGTCTGATCAAAACTAAGAGAAAGCCATTTAGCAAAAAAAAAATTAATATACTAATTTCATTTCAATAATTTATGTGCGGAGAGCCAAAATCAAACATGCATTAATTCAAAAACGTTCAGAAATTAAATAGAAAAAAAACTAGTTTTTTTAACTGAAAGTAAGGAGCGACATTAAAACTTAAAACGAACAGAAATTACTCCGTATATGAAATGGGTTGTCCCCTCCGCAGTCCCACGCTCTTTACACTAAAGTTTTTAGTTTTTTTAAAAAGTAGAATTGTGGCAAAGAGTCAAACTTTAGCGTAAAGAGCGAGGGACTGCGGAGGGGACAACCCATTTCATATACGGAGTAATTTCTGTTCGTTTTAAGTTTTAATGTCGCTCCTTACTTTCAGTTAAAAAAACTAGTTTTTTTCATTTAATAAGAGAAAGAGAACTGTGGGTAAAGCTCAAGTTTCATCACAAGCTTTCTAAACTGGAAATTACGCTGCGGAGTAGCCTAGTTTCCATACCTTAGTACTTAGAAATGCTGATTCTAGAAGCAAATCCTTTTTTTGGCTTTCTAAAATCCCCCTCAACAAAATAAAAATGCGTAAAGTGGGCAGGGTTTTGAAGCCGAGGGAAATGTTGGGATTATACAATATGAATGAAATTATATTTTAAATAATGATTCCAGTTATCACTGATAATTTCTGTATAGTAGGAAGTCGAAAGAGAAGTAAAAAAACCCACGCATCCGTTAATGTTAATATCCAAGATCGTTCACCTTCTCTTTCGAGTTTAAACTAGCCAGCTGTATCTGAACAAAAGAAACGTCCAATTTTGCTTACAGACAATATTACTATAGAGTGAAGCGTATTAGTCCATGAGCCCCGCGGGCAGTGGGACGAGGTTTGTATTCTGATCAACTAACATTTCAACCAATCACAACACAGACCTCGCCCCGCTGCCCGCAGGGCTCATGGACTAATACGCTTCGCCTTATAGTAATGTTGTCTGTAAGCAAAATCGGACGTTTGTTTTTTTTCAGATTCAGCTGGCTAGTTTAAACTCGATATTGAAAGTGAACGATCTTGGATATCAACATTAATGAATGCGTGAGTTTTTTACTTCTCTTTCGACCTCCTATTATACAGAAATTACCAGCGATAACTGGAATTAGTATATAAAATATAATTTGTGCAACCCCAACTTTTCCCCCGGCTTCAAAACCCTCCCCGACCTTACGCATTTTTAGTTTGCCCCATGGAGGGGGAGGGTCAAACAGAAATGAATAAGCTTCTAGAATTAGCATTTCTATGAACTATAGCTGCTATAGTTCATATATGCTGCTTTGCACGAAACTAAAGCTTTTACCGAACTGTGTTCTCCTTTTGCATTATTAGCGCTATTCAGCTTAATCATGTTACTACCCAAAAATAGAGGTCCTTATCATCACTATTTGCAAATTAGATAACTACATCTATCAAATTAATAATTCAAGTCATGTAAGAATTATAAATAAATTGAAATTTTTTAATCGTTTTATATCTGTTAATTTTTCCAGAATGAACACAAATGCAGGAGGAAATCGAAGTTTACAACTCTGAAGAGAGTAACGAGACCTACTACTACGATTTATATGAAAAATCCATCAACAAAACAGCTCATGAGTTTACGACTACTACAATCGTCATTCTTTGCGTAATCGGAGTATCATTCCTATTAGGGGTTATTGGAAATATTTTAGTTCCGATTGTCATATTAAAAAGTCATGATCTGAGAACGTCGACCAATGTGTTTCTAATAAATCTGGCAATTGCTGATTGTCTAGTGATACTATTATGTGTCCCCCCGGCTGTTGTCGAAATGTATGCTGGATTCGGACATCGATGGATATTCGGAAGTGTAATGTGTAAGTTTTTCTTTTTATTACATTTACCTGTTAATCTACTCCAATACTGAAAGGCATCTTTTCTCAAAAAGATATTTTACTTAGACCACTGCACTGCCAAGGAAATATTATATCTCCACGTGTTTCTTTTTGAAACAGTTCGTGGTAACTGTAAGTAAGGAGCGACCCGGCTCAATAGTAACCGAAACTCTAGAAAGCAGAATTTTGATACCAATAGATATGTCACGAAAATTGAATGTTTACGCTGATCTCGAATATATAGATTTCAATAAGCTTAGCTTTATGCATCAAAGGTTACGAGCCTGAGAAAAGTTTCCTGATTTTCAAAAAAGCTGGAAACACCCCCTAAAAGTCAAGTGATCTTGATGCAAATGACAACATCAGATTCAGCGTATAAGACAACCAAACTGTATAGGTTTCAGACTTCTATCTGCAGAAATATGGAATTTAGTATTTTCAAACAGTTCGTGGTAACGAACTGTAGTAAGGAGCGACCCGGCTCAACAGTAACCAAAACTCTAAAAAATGGAATTTTGATACCAATAGCTACATCAAAAGAATTGCATTTTAAAGCTGATTTTAAATATATAAGTCTCATCAAGTTTAGTCTTACCCATCAAAAGTTACGAGCCTGAGAAAATTTGCGTTATTTTAGAAAATAGGGGGAAACGCCCCCTGAAAGTCTTAGAATCTTAACAAAAATCACACCATCAGATTCAGCGTATCAGAGAACCCTACTGTAGAAGTTTCGAGCTCCTATCTACAAAAATGTGTCCCTCATCAAATCTGCTTCCTCATCAACGCCCCGCTCTTTACGCTAAAGTTTTTTACTGTTTTAGAAAGAAGAATTGAGAGAAAGAGTCAAACTTTAGCGTAAAGAGCGGGGCGTTGATGAGGAAGCAGCCTCTTTCATATACGAAGTAATTTCTGTGCGTTTTAAGTTTTGATGTCACTCCTTACTTTCAGTTGAAAAAACTTGTTTTTTTTATTTAATTTGCCAGAAGAAATATCACGGATGCTTGTTTATATGCTTTTTTTCTTGTTTTACCCCCAAGGGGTGATCATATTGACCCATCAGTCCTATAACATAAGAAGAGGGCCCATTCTAACGCAAATTAAAAGTTCTAGTGTCTTTTTTGAGTGAATAAAAAAATTTGAGGGCAACTAGGCCCCCTTTTCCCCAAAATCATCCGATCGAAATTTTGAGATAGCCAGTATGTTCATCATAGTTGAAAGGCTTAATAGCTATGCCTTTGGGTATAACATGACCCCCCCCCCCTCAACAGCCCCAGGGGAAAGGTCTTAAATTTATAAGATTCGCCTATTGCTTAGGCATAATATTTGTTATTGTGATGCATGCATATATTTTTGGATTTGGGGAGGGGAATTTTCTACTGGGTAAATTATGGGGAAGAAGTTTCCAGGGAGTGAACTTGTCAGGGGAAATTACTCTACGGGAATTTACAAGAATTCTTATACAAAATTATTTTTATATGTCTTGCTTTCTCTTTTCCGTCTCAATTTTCCGCGCGGAGTGATCAAGAGTAATTGTCCTGGGTAAATTTCCAACGGGATTGTTTTGTCTAGAGGATATTTTCATGGTTGGGGGGTCTTTCCATGGAAGAGGGTTTAAATTTCCTATCATTATTATAAAAACGATCAGAAACTAAATTTGAAAAATCAGTTTTTTTCAACTTGAAGTAAGGAGCAACATTAAAACTTAAACTTGAAGTAAGGAGCAACATTAAAACTTAAAATGAAAGGAATTTTTTACGTATATGAAGGGAATTGCCTCTCCTCAACACCTCGCTCTTTCCGCTAAAGTTTGAATTTTATTCCAATTCTATAAGAATGACTCCTGAAACACAAGGGCCGTTAATTAGAACAACAAGATTTTTTTTTAAGTACTAAAAACTTTAAAGTAAAGAGCAAGGTGTTGAGGATGGAAAAACACCCTTCTTATGCTTAATTATTTCTGTCCGTTTTAAGTTTTAATTTTGCTCCTAGCTTTAAGTTGAAAAAACTTGTTTTTTTTTTTTATTTAATTCAGTCAGGAATTACGACCGTTTTGTCGCGTGATGGACCATCCGTTCTCTCATAGCCAATGATAAACACAGTTAAAATATTTTTCTTTTTAGCAATACGGCTGTATCAAAGTATTTATCCATACCCTTCTTCAAGTTATTTGAAATTATGCAACGCATAAAAGAGTCCACTCTGGCTATAGTTTTCCGCTCTGGCTCTGGCTATATACTCTGGCTAGGGTTGCTAGCAGAAGCACACTTTGGCTATTCGACTAGAGCCAAATGAGAGCAAGACCTCCTCAAATGAGATGTGTAATTAACGAATTAAAGGAAAAGGAACGTCCTAGAAATAAGTAAAGAGTGGAGATCTGAACAGAGAGGCTTGGGGAGGAATGTGCTCAGCGGTGTTACTGTTTCATAATCTGATAATTCAATATGGTGTGAGTACTAGTTGTAGAAATAGTAGTATCTATCCTAGTTTTTTTGGAAATCAGGCGAAGAAGCTCATAATCTTTTTTCATTTCCTCGTTGCCTTTGTGCTCCCACCCTCTCTATTTCGGTGAAAATGAAGTATTTCCGTGTTCTAATGTGCACTATTTCAAATATGAATACAATTAAGATTCTAAAGTACCTAAAACAATTAAATAAAAGATTTTTTAGCTCTTTGTTCCGATATAAGGTCTGTTCTTACCCAAAAACCATAATTTTCTACGGCTTGTCCTTTGACTGTTCCAAATTTACGAAGTTAAAAGGGCAATGTCTTATTTAGTTACTTTTGTAAAGTTGAACCATGAATACAGATAAAAAATAGAGCAGTCAAATTTGAAAACGTTTTTCAAACAGTTCGTGGTAACGAACTGTTTTAAGGAGCGTCCCGGCTCAATAGTAATTTTACTATTGAAGGCTCAATCAGTAAAAATTTCGATGCTAAAAGATATATCAAAAGAATCGGATTTTTATGCTGATTTTAAATATATAAGATTCATCAAATTTAGTCTTTGTCATCAAAAGTTACGAGCCTGAGAAAATTTGCCTTATTTTGGAAAATAGGGGGAACACCCCCTAAATGTCATAGAATCTTAACGAATATCACACCATCGCATTCAGCGTATCAGAGAACCCAATAGGAAAAATTTCAAGGTCCAATCTACAAAATGTGGGATTTCGTATTTTTTGCCAGAAGACAAATCACGGGTGCGTGTTTACTTGTTTGTTTGTTGTTTTTTTTTCCAGGGGTCATCGTATCGACCAAGTGGTCCTAGAATGTTGCAAAAGGGCTCATTCTAACGGAAATGAAAAGTTCTAGTCCCCTTTTTAAGTTACCAAAAAAATTGGAAGGCACCGAGGCCCCCTCCCACGCTCATTTTTTTCCCAAAGTCAACGGATCAAAATTTTGAGATAGCCATTTTGTTCCGAATAGTCGAAAACCATAATAACTATGTATTTGGGGATGACTTACCCCCCTCCCACAGTCACTGGGGGAGGGGCTGCAAGTTACAAACTTTGACCAATGTTTACATACAGTAATGGTTATTGGGAAGTGTACCGAAGTTTTCAGGGGGATTTTTCAGGTTCGGGTGTGGGGTTCAGGGGAGGGGGCTATATGGGAGGATCTTTCCTTGGAGGAATGTTTCATGGGGGAAGAGAAATTCAATGAAAAGGGCGCAGGATTTTCTAGCATTACTATTTAAAAAAAAAACAATGAAAATATAAACATGAAAAGTTTTTTCAATTGAAAGTAAGGAGAAGCATTAAAACTTAAAACTAACAAAGATTATTACGCATGTGACGGGATCTAAAAATACTTTAGCATAAAGAGCGAGGCATTTAGGAGGAGATAAATACTTCGCTCTTTATGCTAAATTATTTTTAGTAATTTCAACTATTTATTCTACGGCCTTTCTGATTCAGGGGTCATTCTTAAAGAATTGGGACAAAACTTAAGATTTAGTGTGAAGAGCGAGGTATTAACGAGGGAACAAGCCCCCTCATATATATAATCAAAAATATAAGAATATAAAAGTCTGTTACGTAAGTTAATTCTTAAGTTACGTATATTTTTTACTAGTAAAAACGTTCATTAAAAATTAAAAGTTCTAGTTGCCTTTTTAAGTAACCAGAAAATTGGAGGGCAACAAGGCCTCCTTCCCCACCCCTTATTTCTCAAAATCGTCTGATCAAAACTAAGAGAAAGTCATTTAGCCAAAAAAAGAATGAATATGCAAATTTCATTTTAATAACTTATGTACGGAGAGCCAAAATCAGACATGCAAAAATTCAAAAACTTTCAGAAATTTAATAAATAAAACAAGTTTTTTAAATGAAAGTAAGGAGCGAGATTAAAACTTAAAACGAACATAAATTACTCCGTATATGAAAGGGGCTTTTCCTCCTCGACACCCCGCTCCTTGTGCTAAAGTTTGATTCTTTCTCGCATCTCTACTTTTTAAAACAATAAAAAACTTTAGCGTAAAGAGCGGGAAGTCGAGGAGGAAAAGCCCCTTTCATATACGGAGTAATTTCTGTTCGTTTTAAGTTTTAATGTCGCTCCTTACTTTCATTTAAAAAACTTGTTTTTTTTATTTAATCGCTTATAAAATTTAAAATTAATGATCTCTTGATTCCTAAAGACATAAACACCTTCACCAGAAACCTGGAACTTCTTACACTTTGGTGCAATACTTTTTAAGCCTTTTTTGCAAACTTTTCCACCTTTCTTTTTCTTTTTTAAGTTCGGTGCCTGTTATTACCAAAATCTGCATAATTACATATAGAAGTATCATTAATTAATAATTGAATTACCAATTTTACTAATTCTTTAGAACATACATGGTTGTGTAACTTCCCACTAATACAATCAGGTTTCATCTTTTCTTTGTCTTTGACGATTTTTTCTGTCTTTGATTGAGAATTAAATAAAAAAAACTAGTTTTTTAACTGAAAGTAAGGAGCGACATTAAAACTTAAAACGAACAGAAATTACTCCGTATATGAAATGGGTTGTCCCCTCCGCAGTCCCACGCTCTTTACGCTAAAGTTTGACTCTTTGCCACAATTCTACTTTTTAAAACAACTAAAACTTTAGCGTAAAGAGCGTGGGACTGCGGAGGGGACAACCCATTTCATATACGGAGTAATTTCTGTTCGTTTTAAGTTTTAATGTCGCTCCTTACTTTCAGTTAAAAAACTAGTTTTTTTTATTTAATTTCTGAACGTTTTTGAATTAATGCATGTTTGATTTTGGCTCTCCGCACATAAATTATTGAAATGAAATTAGTATATTAATTTTTTTTTGGCTAAATGGCTTTCTCTTAGTTTTGATCAGACGATTTTGAGAAATAAGGGGTGGGGAAGGAGGCCTAGCTGCCCTCCAATTTTTCGGTTACTTAAAAAGGCTACTATAACTTTTAATATTCAATGAACGTTTTTATTAGTAAAAAATATACGTAACTTAAGAATTAACTTACGTAACAAACTTTTATATTCTTATATTTTTATTATGTGTACGAGGGGGTTTGTACCCTCGTTAATACCTCGCTCTTTACACTAAATCGTAAGTTTTGTTCCAATTCTTTAAGAATGACCCCTGAATCAAATAGGCCGTTGAATAAATAGTTGAAATCACTAAAAATATTTTAGCATAAAGAGCGAGGTATTTATCTCCTCCTAAATACCTCGCTCTTTATGCAAAAGTATTTTTAGAGCCCTTCATATGCGTAATAATCTCTGTTTGTTTTAAATTTCAATGCTATTCCTTACTTTCATTTGAAAAAACGTTTTCATGTTTATTTTTTCATTGTTTTTTTTTATAGTAATGCTAGAAAATCCTGCGCCCTTTTCATTGAATTTTTTTCAACCATGGCATATTTCTCCAAGGAAAGATCCTCCCACATAGCCCCCTCCCTCAACCCTACCCCCAAAACCAAAAAAATCCCCCTGAAAACGTCTGTACACTTCCCAATAACCATTATTATATGTAAACACTGGTTGAAGTTTGTAACTTGCAACCCCTCCCCCAGGGACTGTGGGGGAGTAAGTCATCCCCAAAAACATAGTTATTAAGATTTTCGACTATGCCAAACAAAATGGCTATCTCAAAATTTTGATCCGTTGACTTTGGGAAAAAATGAGCGTGGGAGGGGGCCTCGATGCCCTCCAATTTTTTTGGTCACTTAAAAAGGGCACTAGAACTTTTCATTTCCGTTAGAATGAGCCCTCTTGCGACATTCTAGGACCACTTGGTCGATACGATGACCCCTGGGAAAAAAAACAAAAAACAAAAAAACAAAAAAACAAACAAATAAACACGCACCCGTGATTTGTCTTCTGGCAAAAAATGCAAAATTCCACATTTTTGTAGATAGGAGCTTGAAACTTCTACAGTAGGGTTCTCTGATACGCTGAATCTGATGGTGTCATTTTCGTTAAGATCCTACGACTTTTAGGGGGTGTTTCCCCCTATTTTCCTAAATAAGGCAAATTTTCTCAGGCTCGTAACTTTTGATGGCTAAGACTAAACTTGATGAAACTTATATATTTAAAATCAGCATTAAAATGCGATTCTTTTGATGTAGCTATTTATATCAAAATTCAATTTTTTAGAGTTTTGGTTACTATTGAGCCGGATCGCTCCTTACTACAGTTCGTTACCACGAACTGTTTGATTAGTTGAATTTGTCAATGCTTAAACAGCAATGTTAATTTTTAAACATAGATATGGTTGTATGACATGTTACTTAACAATTCGAAGAATGAGATTTCATTTTTCTTTGTCTTTGACGATTTTTTTTGTCTTTGATTGAGAATTAGTTAAATTTGTCAATGCTTAAAAGACAATGTTAATTTTTAAACATAGATATGGTTGTATGACATGTTACTTAAACAATTCGAAGAATGAGATTTCATTTTTTCTTTGTCTTTGACGATTTTTTCTGTCTCTGATTGAGAATTAGTTAAATTTGTCAATTCTTAAAATACAATGTTAATTTTTAAATATAGATATGGTTTTATGACATATTACTTAAACAATTCGAAGAATGCGATTTCATTTTTTCTCTGTCTTTGACGATTTTTTCTGTCTTTGATTGAGAATTAGTTAAATTTGTCAATGCTTAAAATACAATGTTAATTTTTAAATATAGATATGGTTTTATGACATATTACTTAAACAATTCGAAGAATGCGATTTCATTTTTTCTCTGTCTTTGACGATTTTTTCTGTCTTTGATTGAGAATTAGTTAAATTTTTCAATTCTTAAAATACAATGTTAATTTTTAAATATAGATATGGTTTTATCACATATTACTTAAACAATTCGAAGAATGCGATTTCATTTTTTCTCTGTCTTTGACGATTTTTTCTGTCTTTGATTGAGAATTAGTTAAATTTGTTAATGCTTAAAATACAATGTTAATTTTTAAATATAGATATGGTTTTATGACATATTACTTAAACAATTCGAAGAATGCGATTTCATTTTTTCTCTGTCTTTGACGATTTTTTCTGTCTTTGATTGAGAATTAGTTAAATTTGTCAATTCTTAAAATACAATGTTAATTTTTAAATATAGATATGGTTTTATGACATATTACTTAAGCAATTCGAAGAATGCGATTTCATTTTTTCTCTGTCTTTGACAATTTTTTCTGTTTTTGATTGAGAATTAGTTAAATTTGTCAGTGCTTAAAAGACAATGTTAATTTTTAAACATAGATATGGTTGTATGACATTTTACTTAAGCAATTCCAACAACCAGGTTTCATTTTATTTATCCCTAGTACAACAAGACTTAATTAGTTGAACTTAACAATGCTCATTTTTGAAAACTCCAACATAGCAAGTCAAAGACATATAGAGCTTAAAAAACAAACTGCATCTTATTAGGCTGTTTGGGGCCATATGTTTTTAATTTATTTTTTCTGGTTTTTCATCTTTGTTTATTCTTTTAAATTTAGTACACATTACTATTAAGAACTGCATATAGTAGTCTTTTCTATCAAAAATCGAACTTTTCAATTTAATTAAAATAGTATTTAAATATAGTAAATAAAATAATTTTTAAATTTAATTTCTAATTGAACTTGTTTAAAGAATTAATTTTATAAAACATTATGGTTAGGCAAGTTTTAACTTTACTACTTCATTCAATCAGATTTCATTTTCGCTCTCTGTGATACTTTAAATACAGAAAAAATTGCTTTGCTTTTCCTTCAAAGTCATATAAACACTGTGAATGTCAGATTGAATAAAGTTGAAAATAAATGCGATGAAATAAAATAACAGTAAAATCTGTCATCATCAACCACAAAAGACATAACCCCTTCTTAGGGCAGGAAAATCATGAGTACGATTTAAAGATCTATATCAGCTATTCATTGGCAAACTGTATTCAACAAAAAAAAAATTCATTTTATGTATCTTGATGACCAGCAAGGACATGCGCAAATCAGAGTAGACCCTTTTGATACTGTCACTTTATCTTTTTTACTTTATTTTTTAGTTTCAAAGTAAAAGAAAACTTCATTTCCAGCCAGAGGCAAAAGTTGTGGGAGGGAGTATGGAGGGGGAACTGCCCCCTAAACAACCCTTTCTTCAATTTTGAAAATGTGTGTTTGGCACTTACATTGAAAAAACAAAACAAATTGCACATCCTAGACTTTTAAAAATACATTTTTTAGTTTTTGGATTTTTTTTAATTAAAAATAAATCCTTATGCCTCCTAAATTCACGGGCATTGGTATATCTGTTTTCAAAAGTTCTTAAGGTAATAATTTGTGCTGCACGGTAAAGTTTGGTAAAAGTTGGTAAAAATTGGTAAAGAGTTTGATGCATGCACATACAAGTGAATCCATTTAAACAATGTTTGTTTATACAATATCCTATTTGGATAAATTTGAGATACAGAAACAGAATATTCCCACAGATTTAAAAGCATGTTTTTTCTGTCTCTTGTAGAGCTCGATGCAATAAAGCTTTTCAATCATGAAAAAATGAAAAAAAGATCAAATCATAATTACTTTTTTCACAGACTACAGTGACTTCAGACCAATGTTTCCACTTAGAGATTTTTCCATTAAAGTAAGGATTTGTTAAGATTATTTGTAACGTGAACTTACTTCAGAGACTACAGGACTTATGAAACTTTTCGTGAATCTTATGAATGAAATGAAGTAAAAAACCAATAAGTTTTTTGCAACTGAAAGTAAAGAGCAGCAATAAAACTTAAAACAAACATAAATTATTTTATATATGGGGGGGCTACCTCTTCCTCAACCTTTGCTCTTTACACTAAAGACTTAAAGCCCCTTAAAAATACTTCTCATTTCAATGCGACAGCCTTTGCGTGTGAGCAGTATTTCTTAAAGAATCGGGATAACCAAAATAGTTTAGCGTTAAGAGCGAGGGCTGAGAAAGCAACAATCTCCCTTATATAGGGAATAATTTATTTTCCTTTAAGTTTTAAGGCTGTTCCTTACTCTCAGTCGAAAAAATGTGATTTTTAATTCAGTTTCTGATTGTTTTTCATCTTATGCCAGAAAACCTTCGAATAAGCAAATTTCATAAATTACAGTTCATTCTCCAGGGACTGTCTTTGGTCTGGTCATCCTGCGAGGCATAGCTATTGGACCTTTCAACTATGCTGAACAAAATTGCCATCTTGAATAATTGATCAGATGATATTGGAAAAATTGAATGGGAGGGGAGCTTATTGCCCTTCAATCTATTCGGTCAATTAAAAAGGGCAGTAAAAATTTTGATTTCCGTTTGAATGAGCCCTCTCCCAATCTCTTAGGACCATTTTTTCGATAGGGTCACCCCTGAAAGTAACAAAAACAAACAAATAAAAATGCCACACTTTTGTAAATACGAACTTCAAACCTCATAAACAATGTTCTATGATATACTGAATCTGATCATGAGATTTTCATTTAAATCACTCGACCTTTTGAGGTTGTTTCCCCCTTTTTTCAAAATACTGTCAAATATTCTCAAGCTGATAGCTTATGATGTGTAGCGTAAAACGATTAAATTTTAGACATTTGGAATCCATATCTTGATACTAGTTTTTTCTCTTAATATCAGAACATAAAAGTTACGTATAGAACGCATATATGGAGCCGAGATTGCATCTACCTTTACATAATCCCCTAGAATCGGAATATAGTTTTTATTACATATTTTACTGGCTAACGCTAATAAATCTTAATCCTCCTTCCCCCTAGAAACTTGATAATTGCTTCAAATTAATGTGGCTAAGATACAGTTATATTTTGAACCCCCCCCCAAGCCCTCAATGTCCATCTAAAAAGTAATAAAAAGGATTTAAAAAATAAAATGTACAAATATCTCAATTTGAATTTAGTTTCAATCTATTACAACGTGAAACTGGTAAGGCTGAGTTAGTCGACAAAAAAAGAGTTTTTTTTTAACGTAAAGTTTTTTAACTTTAGAAACTAAAAAGTTAAAATTAAACTTTAAATTTTAACTAAAAAATTTTTAACTAAAGGTTAAAATTTGCAGCTATATCACTTATTCATTAAATTGTCTCATAATTTGAATTCTTAAGTAATTTAAAGAGTACAGCTCAAAACTAAAAAATGGGTTGCCCAAAAACAAATATTATATTCCCAAGTGAGTATCTGGGGTGGGGGGGATGTAGTCTATCTCTGAAAACTCCTCGCCAGCCTAGAAGAAATTCCCAAAGTGTTTGTTTCCCTTAATTTTATGCAGTTCACATTTCCTAGTATTCAAAAAACTTGTAAAAAAAAAAAAACATATAGGTTCTGATAGGAGTAAAATATTTTGTCGGTTAAAAAATCATACACTGAACGTGTTTCAGCTGGTTTAGCTTTAGAAAGGAAGTAATGTCCCGCAAAAGTTGTTTCACTAGTCACCCGTTAAAAAGAAATCAAAAATATGTTAAAAAGGAGGTTATGACGAAAAAATGGTGAAAATCACAGTAGACGATGACAGAATCTAAGATTTTATGAAAGGGAGGTTTTTATCAATCTTATGCAATTTTTATTTACATTCCAGTGAATGTTTGCGAAACAAAAAAAGATATAGGATATGGCGTTGGCTCTGAAAGGAGTAAAAAATTTTAGGTGTTACCCTAAATAACTGTAAATGGTGAAGTCCCTCTGGAAGCTCCATTTAAATGACCCCTCACTCAAAACTAAAAAGTTCTTATGTTTTTCTTATGTTTTTCTTATTATGACATTTCTTATGTTTTTGAACCAGACAGTTATACTAGCACGTAATTAGTTAAAAATTGGTTGATCGACAAGTCACTTGGACTCGCAGGCAAACAAGTGGTCATACTTCTTGGTCATACTTTCTTGGTCATTTCTTGGGAATTTTGGCCGTCTTTTTGCAATTTAAGCTTCATTTTCTGTATTCTTGGCTCCTTTTTTGTAATTTTCTGCCCGATTTTTCTTATATATTTATGATTTTTTTTTAGTCTCGGCTGCTTTTCGTATAATCTTGGATCCATTTTTTTGCATTCTTGGTGACATATCTCAGAATCCTTGGTAATAATTTACGCAATCTCTGGTCTATTTCTGTGGATTACATAAAAAGAACTAGTTTTTTTTAACTGAAAGTAAGGAGCGACATTAAAACTTAAAACGAAAAGAAATTACTCCGTATATGAAATGGGTTGTCCCCTCCTCAATCCCTCGCTATTTACGCTAAAGCTTTTAATTGTTTTAAAAAGCAGAATTGTGACAAAGAGTCAAACTTTAGCGAAAAGAGCGAGGGATTGCGGAGGGGACAAACCATTTCATATACGGAGTAATTTCTGTTCATTTAAGTTTTAATGTTGCTCCTTACTTTCAGTTAAAAAAACTAGTTTTTTTTATGTAATTTCTGAACCTTTTTGAATTAATGCATGTTTGATTTTGGCTCTCCACACATAAATTATTAAAATGAAATTTGCATATTAATTCCTTTTTTGGCTAAATGGCTTTCTCTTAGTTTTGATCAGACGATTTCGAGAAATAAAGGATGGGGAAGGAGGCCTAGTTGCCATGCAATGTTTCGGTTACATAAAAAGGCAACTATAAATTTTAATTTTTAACGAATTTTTTTATTAGTAAAAAATGTACGTAACTTAAGAATTAACTTACGTAACAAACTTTTATATTCTTTAATTTTTATTATATATATGAGGGGGTTTGTACCCTCGTTAATACCTCGTTCTTTACACTAAATCGTAAGTTTTGTACCAACTCTTTAAGAATAACCCCTGAATCAGAATGGCCGTAGAATAAATAGTTGAAATTACTAAAAATACTATCAAACAGTTCGTGGTAACGAACTGTATATAGGAGCGACCCGGCTCAAAAGTAATCAAAACTCTAAAAAGTTGAATTTTGATATCAATAGCTACATCAAAAGAATCGCATTTTAATGCTGATTTTAAATATATAAATTTTATCAAGTTTAGTCTTACCCATCAAAAGTTACGAGCCTGAGAAAATTTGCCTTATTTAAGAAAATAGGGGGAAACACCCCCTAAAAGTCGTAAAAGTCGTATATTAACGAAAATGACACCATCAGATTCAGCATATCAGAGAACCTTACTGTAGAAGTTTCAAGCTCCTATCTACAAAAATTTGGAATTTTGTATTTTTTGGCAGAAGACAAATCACGGGTGCGTGTTTATTTGTTTGTTTTTTTTTTCTTTTTTTTTTCTTTTTCCCAGGGGTCATCATATCGACCAAGTGGTCCTAGAATGTCGCAAGAGGGCTCATTCTAACGGAAATGAAAAGTTCTAGTGCCCTTTTTAAGTGACCAAAAAAATTGGAGGGCATCTAGGCCCCCTCCCACGCTCATGTTTTCCCAAAGTTAACGGATCTAAATTTTGAAATCGCCATTTTGTTCAGCATAGTCAAAAACCATAATAACTATGTCTTTGGGGATGACGTACTCCCCCACAATCCCTGGGGGAGGGGCTGCAAGTTACAAACTTTGACCAGTGTTTACATATAGTAATGGTTATTGGGAAGTGTACAGACGTTTTCAGGGGGGTTTTATTTTGTTTGGGGGTGGGGCTGAGAGGAGGCGGCTATGTTGTAGGATCTTTCCTTGGAGGAATCTGTGATGGGGGAAGAAAAATTCAATGGAAAGGGCGCAGGATTTTCTAGCATTATTATAAGAAAACCTTGAAAAATAAACATGAAAATGTTTTTTCAAAAGAAAGAAAGGAGTGGCATTGAAACTTAAAACGAACAGAGATTATTAAGCATATGAGGGGTTCTAAAAATACTTTAGCATAAAGAGCAAGGTATTTAGGAGGAGATAAATACCTCGCTCTTTATGGTAAAGTATTTTTTGTAATTTCAACTGTTTATTCTACGGCCTTTCTGATTCAAGGGTCATTCTTAAAGAATTGGGACAAAACTTACGATTTAGTGTAAAGAGCGAGGTATTAACGAGGGTACGAACCCCCTCGTATACCTAATAAAAATATAAGATTATGAAAGTTTGTTACGTAAGTTAATTCTTAAGTTACCTATATTTTTTACTAATAAAAACGTTCGTTAAAAATTAAAAGTTCTAGTTTCCTTTTTAAGTAACCGAAAAATTGGAGGGCAACTAGGCCTCCTTCTCCACCCCTTATTTCTCAAAATCGTCTGATCAAAACTAAGAGAAAGCCATTTAGCCAAAAAAAGAATTAATATACAAATTTCATTTTAATAATTTATTTGCGGAGAGCCAAAACCAAACATGCATTAATTCAAAAACGTTTAGAAATTAAATAAAAAAACTAATTTTTTTAGCTGAAAGTAAGGAGCGACATTAAAACTTAAAACGAACAGAAATTATTCCGTATATGAAATGGGTTGTCCCCTCCGCAATCCCTCGCTCTTTACGCTAAAGTTTGACTCTTTACCACAATTCTACTTTTTAAAACAATCAAAAGCTTTAGCGTAAAGAGCGAGGGATTGCGGAGGGGACAGCCCATTTCATATACGGAATAATTAAACCTTAAAATTAAAACCTTAGCTTCAATTTCGTCATTTTCGGTTCCAGTCTTGGATCCACAAGAAAATTACGGTGATGAAAGCAGCAATCCCAGTGATATTTGTGTATTATTGGTTCTTTGTCGGCCAGTTTTGACCCAAAACGAATGCTACATAGTTAGATGACAACGCTGAAAACAATCCCAATTAATAATTATTTATAATTATAATAATAATTAAATAATAATAATTATTTATTATTAATAATTTTGCCCTCAACCATGGACTCTTAACGCATACCCAGAAGGTTTTCGTCAGAAAATCAGTTCTATTGCAGGTGTTAGTAGTCAAGCCTGAAATAAGGCTCACTCGTATCAGAATATTGCGTTTTGAACGTAATTGTTCATAATAGTCGTAGGACTTTAAAATAATTGCATCCTAGCACCGTTACTATTCAGTTTAGCTATTGATTATATACGGTGACATTGTATCACATAAGTTGCGCTGAGCCTCGAAAATAGCTTGATAGGCCTTGATTTGCGGGAAACACTACCCTCCTCGAGTTTTGCAAGAACGCAGTTCAATAGCATTTAAAATAATTTCATGAAATGTTTGATGGAATTATTTTGAAGTGGATGAGCATTGGTTCAAGGTCAAGTGGGGCCAATATATAACCCAGCTACCTCTCACAAAAAAAAATATTGCGCCCCAGTATGAATCGTAATATATTTTGCCGTACTCCAAGGATGTCAGTTTAAAGAATTCTGAATAGAACATTTCAGTGGCAAACTTCAAGATAAAAAAGGAGAGCTTACACTTTGAATATGCTACTTTACACATACCAGTCATCCCAACACACTCACGACACACTCTTGCCACCCAATTAGGAGGATTTGCCAGTGGTAGAATGGAATAAGGGATATTATTAACTTCTAATCAATGAAACTTGAGCAGCTGAAAAGGCTGAGGATGATAATAAGTGTTTTCCAAAGTAGCTAACTAAGAAAAGATTTTTGTACTATTTTGGCTGACCGTGTATCAAGCGATTACCTATACGAAAATTTGTTTCGAACCTACACTTTCAGGCTGAAAGGATGGTTAAGATATATAGGTCACGAATGAATGAGGGTTGCAAGAATCCTAAAAATTGTTCATCAATCGGTGGTTGAATGAAAATGGGAAGTCTTTAAATAGGCTGCGAAGAGTCAATAAGAAAGGGTTTAAAGGAAATTTGAACTTCATATGAGGAAGTTAAGAACTTTTCTTTATTTTGCACTCCGTCTCTGTGCGCATTTTGCATTATTTGACAGGCTAGAAATGAATAAATAAATAAAGCCTTGAGCAAACTGGGGTGGACGAGGTGCATGTAGAGCTTTGTCAGCCACGGAGGACTCGGTCCTGTTGGACCGAGTCTTTGTCCGTCCTGTTACTACCAACGAGTCTTGTCCTGTTACTACCAACGTAAGCCGTTGGTAGTAAGTGTAGCTAACTGTAAAACTTGATTTTTGTATAGATGATTAGGTTCTTTTTCTCGTCAAATAGTCTTTCATATAAGGACCAGGCTTATCTAGCCCAGAGACCAGGGCTTACCAGGTGTCCCGATGGAGACCCTTCTTATTCATAATACACATTCATTGCATGCAGATGTATTCATTATTTTGTCTCTGAACTTAGTCCCAAGATTCTTCCGCTAGCTGTGCCGCTAGATACCCCATGCAAAGACCAAATATTTTTGATAATGAAGTTTGGGTAGCATCTTCTAATACGAGATATGAAGCCTCTGGCGTTTGGGTACCGGTTGAAACATCCATGTTACGTGCAATAGGACTAATACTGAAAAACACTACTACACTCTCAAAACAGTAAGCGCGAAAGCCCACCTCCCCATAAAAAATTTAGTCTCGGCATTTTGTCTACATTCATGTAGTAGAATTGTGTAAATAATTAGAGATATGAGATATAGAGAGATATACATTTATTAAGAAAAGAAAACAAACACTATTCACCATTCACCTGCTAAGAAAGGCAATAAGCTTGTAAGGGCAAGCGAGGTTATCACCCTCAGCTAATTAAAACCAAGTTCATATCACGCTACTCAATACAAAAGAAACTCAACTGATGTAGGAAGAAAGGAAAAAAAAGAAAGAGGAAAAAGACAAGAAGAAGACAGAAAAAAAATTATCAGGAAAAAATTAACAGTAAATAAATCAGGGAAATGCCTTGTATAGAATGACAACCTGGAACGGGCCTTACATCAAAATTACTCACGAGATAAAAGAAACTTCTAAACCCGTGACTTGAAAGCCCACGTTGCTTTTCTATTTACGAAATATTAAGGAAGAAAATCGGGTTTGAATTTCAACAAAGAAATGAACAAAAATAAAGACAAAACTTCAATTTAATTTAAAAAAAAATATGTAAATTCCTTATATTTCGGCCCCACGTCCAGAGCCTTTACCAACAAAAAGAAAGAAAAAGTACGACTAAAAGGGGAAAAATGTTTTTGAAAACATAACGCACACAAAAATACAAAAAAAAAACAAAAAAACAGTATAACTAAACACACGAAGAAGAAGAAAAAAAATTATAACATTGAATAAATAGGAAACTCACATTATAAACAAATTTTTATAGTGTGAGTTATGCCCCAAGAGCATACCCTACAACCCCTGCCCTGAGGGCTGGGAGGACTTTGTATCCCAAAAGACATAATTTCTGGACCTTTCAAATGCGTTGAACAAAATGGATATCTCAAAATTTTGATAGGAAGTGTTTGGAGAAATAATGGGCGGTGGGGAAATCATTTTCCCACCGATCATTTTCGCCTAATAAGTTTTTGAAAGATTTTGAAATCTCTATGACAGTGCATTCTATAATAACCTTACATGCCCCAAGGGCATTACAACCCTTGTCGTGAGGGATTTGGGGGGGGGGGTCATCCCCAAAGACACAATTTCCAGACCTTTCTACTAAGTTGAACAAAATGGCCATATCAAAATGTTTATCGGAAGCGTTAGGGTAAATTATGGGCTTGAGGGGGCATTAACCCTCCGATAACTTTCGACTTTTAAAATGGGCACTAACCCTCTCAATTGCCAATCAAATGAGCCCTTTTTAAGGTTTCTACAACAACAATTTCTATAAGAACTTCACATACCATGAGGGCATAACTTACGACCCTTGTCCTGGGGGCAGTGGAGAGGGGGGTTGTCATCCTTAAAGACATATTTTCTGGACCTTTCAACTACGTTGAAAAAATGGCCGTATCAAAACGTTGATCAGAAGTGTTAGGAGAAATGATGGGCGTGGGGGCATTCACCCTCCGATCACTTTCGAATATTAAAAATAGCACTAGCAATCTCAATTTCCAATCGAATGAGCCCTTTTTAAAGTTTTTACGACAACGATGTCTAGAAAAAATTACGTTATATGCCCCCGGGCTTAACTTACAACCTTTGCCCTGAGGGCTGTAAAGGGGTTGTCATCCTCAAAGACATAATTTCCGGACTTTTCTACTACGTTGAACAAAATGGCTATCTCCAATTTTAATTGGATGTGTTTTAGAAAATGGTGGACATGGGAGGGGTGTTAGTTGCCCTTTAATCACTTTTGACTATTAAAATGAGCAGTAGCCATCTCAATTTCCAATGGAATGAGCTCTTCCTGAAGTTACTACAACACCTCCTTCTATACAAAGTGCCTTGGTCAAAGACAAACCCAACCAAACAAACCAAAAAATAAATAAATAATACATTTTGCCAACATCTTTATTTACTTAGGCAGCACTATTGCGCCTTCTATGATTCGTTGAATGAGGCTTCCGGACGTGAAGCCAAAAATTCAAAATTTTATTATTATTAGTGAAAAAGGTTCTTTTATTGTTATTTTTCACTGTCGTATTTGGTGTATTGTACTTGTCTTCTATGTTATCAATTCATTTTATTTGTATTGCGCTGATTCACAATTGATGTTGTTAGTAGCGAGGTTTAAAGAAGTGCTAATTCGGGAATCAATCGAAACCAAAACCATTCACAACAGAGATTTAGCTGGCCTCGCAAACAGAATCGAGCCAAAACTAAAGTTCAATGATTTGAGTTAAGTTAAGGCTAAACTAACAAGAATTTTTCATTCAATCTTCTGATTTGCCAATACCTGAACGTTATTAAACAGTTCGTGGTAACGAACTGTAGTAAGGACTGACCCTGCTCAATAATATTTTTTACCAATTTTTATACCAATTTTATACCAATAGTTACATCAAAAGAATCGCATTTTGATGCTGATTTTAAATATATAAGTTTCAACAAGTTTAGTCTTACCCATCAAAAGTTAAGAGCCGGAGAATATTTGCATTATTTTACAAAATACTGGGAAACACCCCCTAAAAGTCATAGAATCGTAATGAAAATAAAATTATCAGATTCAGCGTATTAGAGAACCATACTGTAGAAGTTTCAAGTTCCTATCTACAAAAATGCGGAATTTTGTATTTTTTGCCAGAAGTCAGATCACGGATGCGTGTTTATTTGTTTGTTTTTTTCCCAGGGGTGATCGTATCAACCCAGTTGTCCTAGAATTTGCCAGAGGGCCCATTCTAATGGAAATGAAAAGTTCTAGTGCCCTTTTTAAGTGACAAAAAAATTGGAGGTCATCTAGGCCACCTCCCACACACATTTTCCCCAAAAGTTACCGGATCAGAATTTTAAGATAGCCATTCAACTTAGTCAAGAACCTAATACCTATGTCTTTGGAGACAGCTTAATCTCCCACAGTCCCCGGGAGAGGGGCTACAAGTTACAAACTTTGACCATTGTTTGTATATAGTAATGGCTATTATGAAATGTACAGACGTTTTCAGGGGGACTTTTTCGCGTTAGGGTGGGGGTGGGGGAGGGGTTTATGTGAGAGGATCTTTCCATGGAGGAGTTTATCACGAGGGAAAAGAATTTCCATGAAGGAGGTGCAGGATTTTCCAGCATTATCAAAAAAAACGTGAGAAAATAAGTACATTTTTTTCAACTGGAAGTAATTAGCAGCATTAAAACTTAAAACTAACATAAAATATTACGTATATAAGGGAGTTCGTCTCCTCCACAATACCTTGCTCTTTACGCTAAAGTATTTTTAGTAATTTCAACTATTTATTCTACGGCCTTCGTGATTTGGGGGTCTTTCTTAAAGATTTAGGACAACATTCAAGCTTTAGTTTAAAAAGTGAGGTATCGACGAAATTTAAATTTCGTTTTATTTATTCATGTGCGATGAGCCAAAATCAAACCATGCATTAATTCAAAAACGTTCAGAAATTAAATAAAAAAACAAGTTTTTTAACTTCAAGCAAGGAGCGATATTAAACTTAAAACAAACAGAAATTATTCCGTATGTGAAAGGGGTTGTCTCCTCCTCAACGTCTCGCTCTTTACGCTAAAGTTTTTTTTATTGTTTTAAAAAGTAGAGTTGTGAAAAAGAGTCAAACTTAAAACTTAAAACTATTAAAACTTAAAACGAACAGAAATTATTCCGTATATGAAAGAGGTTGCCTCCTCCTAAACGCCTCGCTCTTTACGCTAAAGTTCTTTTTATTGTTTTAAATAGTAGAGTTGTGATAGAGTCAAACTTTAGCGTAAAGAGCGAGGCGTTGAGGAGGAAACAACCCCCTTCATATACGGAATAATTTCTGTTCATTTTAAGTTTTAATGTCGCTCCTTACTTGCAGTTATAAAAACTTGTTTTTTCATTTATCCGACTAGAGACAAGGCTGCAAACAAAAATTAAAAGGAAAAGTGGAATAAAAAAGAAGTTAAATACCGAAAGAACCTACTGAAGTTCATCAGAACTAAAAAATGTTTTTTAAGAAAAAAGAAACAAGGACTATATGAAGTCTGAGACAAAGACAAATACATGGAATAATTTATGCATTAGTTGATGTCGGTGTTTAAATTACCCATTGCAAATCTGATCACTAAGATTTGTTTAAACCAGGATTCAGAACAAACCGAATTTCAGTATTAGTAAAAGGTTGATGTAAAGATTGGCAAATAATTGAGACGTATCCGAAATCGTGTTTTACTTTCGTTTTCTAACATTACTTTTTCTAACTTACACTAAAAGATGATTTTGATGAGAAAAGTAATGTCGATAAAGAAGTAATGAAAATAGCTCAGATTTTTCAACTCAGAAGTTTTTTACACTAAAAAATAAGTTTATAAATGAAGGTAAAGAGCAATACTGAATCTTATAACGAACTGAAATCATCTTGTACACAAGGAGGGCTGTCCCGTGGAATCTTCTGCTCCTTAAACCAAAGCATTACTGGTGCTTTAATGAAAACGTTTTAAATAAAACAAACATGGCCAGATGTTAATTTCAAGTATTTAACTTACCAAGTATCTTCCAAAATATTCGAAGTAAAAATTTTGTTACATAAACTAAATGGACAGTAATAAATCCTTAATTATTGAGGCATTAAAAACAAAAATTATTCCGTATCTATTGTGCTTGAGTTCAAGCATTTGCTCTTGAAGTATCGAAGAAATATATCAAACTGTAGCGCTTAGAATACAAATTCAAGGGGATGGGGATCCCCTGTACATAGGATAATTTCTCCTTGTTTAAAGTTTTAGTGTCGCTCTTTAAATTCATCAAAAAAAAATAACAAGTTTTTACAGAAGTATGGAGCAACATTAAAACTTGAAACTTTCAGAAATTTTTATGTATATCAGGGGGGATACCCCCTCCTTAATACCTCGCTCTTCACGCTAAAGTTAAACTTTTGGTTCTAATCATATAAGAATGACCCCTGAAACACAAGTGTCTTTTAATTAGAATAATAAGTTTTTGAAGGCTCAAAAATTTTTTAGCGTAAAGAGCGAGGCATTGAGTAGGGGACAACCCTCCCTCACGGGTGTAAAACTTTCTGTTATTACTAAGTTTTAGTGTTATTCCTTTCTTTCAGTTCAAAACTTCCCGGCTCCCCACCGTGGAAAATTTCCCTCCCCCCCCGAAAAATTCCCCGGGGAAAGACTTTCCCACGTAACCCACAACAATCCCTCCCCCCTCCAAAAAATGTTTATATAATTTCAAATAATCAATGCTTTATGTAAGGAATGGGCAAAGTTAATAGCTTGCAGCCCTTCCCTCGAAGACTCTGGGGGGTTAAGTTACCTTCAAAGACAAAGTCAATAGAGTGTGTCGTACCTATCGTTATAAATACTTTGTTTCTTAAAGATTCGGCTACTATTGAGCCAACATCGGTCCTTACAAGTTGTTCGTTACCACAAACTTTTTGATTGTAGAAAATCAGATTAAAGTAAAGGGTGACATTGAAACTTAAAAAACAAATATTTAGTATCTGAGGGAGGCAGTCGCCTCCTCAACCCTCCGCTCTTTTATAGTGCTAAGGTTAAATAGTGCTTTAAAGATACTTCTTATTCATAATCCGGTGGTTCAAGTGTTTGAGAAGTTGTTCATCAAGAATTGGGACAATAAATATAAACTTGGCGCAAAAAGGGAGGGGGTGAGGAGGAGACTCCCCATTCATGTTCAAAATAATTTCAGTACATTTTAACTTTTAATGTTGCCTTTGACTTTCATTTAAAAAACAATTTTTTATTCATTGAATTTCTCTCCGTTTAATAGTATATTAAGTACAAGGTTATCAAAGTACAAGGAAGGCTAAAACCGCCTCAAAATCCGAGAATTTCTACTGAAAATTTATCATTTGCACAGAAATGTTTCAACAGAAAGAGCTAATTGAGTACACTTGCTTTTCGAGGTAAAGTATAATTGTCAAAGTAAACTAATGTCTCTGTAATAAGACGAGAATGATGATGATGATGATGATTCTATTAAGTGATTAAACCTTTACAAGTATTTCACTACTAAATGTCCACAAACTAACACTACAAAGAAAGAAAAAAACACTAGAATAAATGAAACTAATAAATGCTACAATCAAAGGCGACAATCAGGTATAAATATCAAATATTAATAACAAACCAGTCTTCTAGTTGATTCCAAAAGTCTGTTAAAATATTTTCATAATACTTTATCCGAAATTACTGAACTAGGACAAACTGGGAAATTAATTCCTAAAGAATGAAGTTCTAGCTCCGTACCAAAACGTTGAAAAAAATAAACAGGGTAAGTAAACAGGAAGTGGCTACAAGTTTCACTTTCATCACAAATACACTCTCCGCTTCTAACTTTTCCAATCTTATTTAAGAAATAATAAGACGGGCTTGCTTTGTTCCATATTTGTTTTCATAACATATACATACAAATAAATAAATAAAGATATATATATATATATATATATATATATATATATATATATATATATATATATATATATATATATATATATATATATATATACGTTACGGCGTATCTTTGTTTCGTTTCTGTTGAGGTGGGGTAAATTTATAGCCCAAGACCTTAAGGCAAGCGGGCAACAAAGAGTTTCAGTTATTAAATTATGGTTTTGTTTATTTGGAATACAGTCTCAAAAGAGCATTCTGGAGTAAAACGAAAAGGTGAAAACGCAGTTCTGGCATACTTCCATGGGATGATCCTTGTAGTGACGCTTCATGTAGACCCTTGTAACTCAGTGTTTCCACTTCATGATGGCAAGTTTTCCGTTCTGGTTGACCAAAAATCCGTAAAATTTCGATGACTGAAACGAAAAATCCGTCAAAATTTCCGCTAAACAATCCTACAAATCCATAACAAAAATGTGTCCAAACAGAACTCTCGTGGTAAGCAGTTGTTACAAGCAGAACAGTGTGCTCTGTTGAAACACTTCCTGGAGTTCAATGCTGTCCTCAGAAAAGATTCCACCAGATCCGTGGGCAGTCAAACGAGAAAAAGAAGCTGAAAATTCCATTTATTCACCCCTTGAAAAAGGTGGTGTGAACGGGGATACATAAGAAGGCTGGACAATGATGCGCATCATTTGCGTCCAGCGCAAATGATGCGCTGGACAATGACGAATTTCACCTAAAATATCGTCAAGCCGAATTACGAATCAGTAGGTGCGTTCTTACCCAGAGTTGTCTTCCAAGTTCGTATCTTGTTTCTCCCTTTTTGCATTTTTAATGTAACTAATGACCCCCCCCCCCACGAAGATACCAAAATAGTTGTGAGACGGATGTTTACCAGTTCATGGATATTTTTCATATAGTCCATAATGTCGCCGAGAATCTCGTTGCCTGTGAATTGCTAAATGACCTCCACAACTATCTCATTGTGAAAAAGAACACAACTTCATGAAACCAAGTGTGTCAGTGACGCTTTTGTTTCATTTGGACTAGAGTATATATCGTAACGCTCGTTTTTCATTCTCTAGACTAGACTTTCTATCTGATCGTACAGCTCAAGCATACAATACTCTGTTGAATGGTACACGAATCAGCCCGTTGTCTGAATAATTAGACAACTAAGCTAACTCACTAAAGATTATCCTTTTATAGTGATAGATCACAACCTGTAGTTACTCAGACCAGCTTCGGTCTGACTGCAACGTCTCCAGAGATTTATAGGCAAGCATCCCAAGATATACCTCTTCCAAAGCAAGGTATTACCTGACATTTTCAGGGTCTAACTCTAACGCAGACGTCCCTCTGATGTAGGCTGCTTTCATAAACTTCATTGCCAATATACAGATCAGCAGCTCCACTTCTGTTTTTATATGATGGAAGAGCGGCTTTTCACTATAGAAGAGTGTGTTAAAATCATTGAATAATTCCAGAACATAGCTTTCAAGTTCAAAATGGATTCTCAGAAGTGGATTAGCCAACGCTCCTGCAGATCGATTGCTAGCGTGATTAGGGTCTTCGAGAGCTACCTAGACACCTTGATTTTAATTGTTTTGTACCTTGACTAAAATTTTTTCAGCCCGCAGAGTGACCGAATCTTTTTATTACATTCGTTTAACAACTCAAATATTAATTCTCTATCAATGATTTCAATTTCTATTTGCTTCGTCAAAGCAAGTTGAAGCGAAATCCAGTGCTTCCACTTGTTTCTCTTTAAAAATCTTGCCAGGGATCTAAGACATCCTGAAAAATCTTGCTCAAGAAGTCCGAAAATCCTGTCGAAACTCCACTTTTATAGAACTTTGATAACCTGTGTTCTGCGATTTAGGTATTTGAAAGGATATACTTACTTCTTTTTTACCAGGAAATTACACATGAAAATCGAAAAACTTCATGAATTCAAACATCAGTTAATAATACTGTTCACATTATGAAATGCAACAAACAGACTAATAGTTGGCACTGCATAGAAAATAGCTTCTAGGCCTCATATGATTTGTAAGCCATACTTATGATAAGCACTAAGCAGATGAAAACAAAATTGGTACAACCTTTCTCTCTTATACAACCTTGACACAAAGCAAAGCTCAAAATAAAATAAAAGTAAGCATCGGTGTATTTTGATTTTGTTTACCGCCCTCCCACTATAGCTATTTCAAAGAAGTAAAATAGTCCAGGCAATTCACAGATTTTCAGGTTTTTCTGCGGTCTTTTAGGCGTACAGTTAAAAATGGACGAAGAATTAAAATAGAGCTTCAATTATGTCTATATTTCATACTAAATTCCTAATTCTCGCTGCAAACGGCATTCTGTATTTTCAAAAATCAAAGAAAAATCCTACCATGGTCCAAAATTCCTGAATATTCGGATAAATCCTGGAAAGTTAAAGCACAGGCAAAACCCTCAATGTAGGAAGTATCACTTGCTAGGCCAAGGAAGTCTTATTTTTTGTCTTTTTTAAATATCTTTCTCTGTTTCCATTGTCGAACCGACTTTGACACTTCTGGAGAAGCAACTACCAGCTAAAATACCAGCCGTTTAATACCCGCTAAAAGGTGATTTCTGCCGGTATGGTTAAAATCAAGTGGCATGAATAAAATCAAATAACTGGCTAAAATCAGATTTCTAACTTCTACTATGTGATTTTGTTTGCACTCCGCTCTTCTAGGACTGTCATACTTCTTTCAGGTATTAAAGAAACCGTGTAACCGCGTGTAACATTCTGTCAGTAAAACAAGAAGAAAAAGCCACGAAATTCAGTTCTTGAAGTAGCCTATTTGCTAACTGCGTATCGTCTCAACGTATTCAACAAAAGGCCTCCTCAGTTTCTAATATTTTCCTCGCTTAAATATAACACAGTACTAAATTCTGGTATAAATATCAAGGGAATCAACCTGACCTGATGACTCACTTCATAGCTCACGGCTGCTTGAAAAGTGGATGCAACTTGATCATGTTAACCCCAAACCGGTTTATGGACAGGAGTAGGTGAGCTAATTAGTCCGGGAATCAACCCTGGTTGAAAAATAGTCGGAACGGAAAACAACAAAGAAACAACAGTAAAGATTGATACTTAGAAAAGATCAGTGTGATTTGAGTTTGAGAATAAAAACAACTAAATTCGATTCTTACGTAAAATCTTTGAAAATCCGTCAAAAATCCGACGGATCAAATTTTCAACCATCGAAGACCCCAAAAATCCGTTTTTGACGGAAAAATCCGTCAAACTGGAAACGTTTTTGTAACTATGTGATCGGCTAGACGAGAACATAGGAAAAATGGCTTAGATTTGCCAATTGATTCTGATGAAATACTATCTGGACTACCAGCGGACGAATCTCCAAGCATTTTATGTACTAGGTGGCAAGGTTTTCCGGGCAGCAAACTCACGTTTGCACGGGCATTCATGTTTGGCTTGGTGAGGGATAGGCCCAAACTAGTCAAAATCGGTCTTCACTGAACAACATTTTTCTACTTTCTAGTATTGTTGTCCTTAATATCTTAATACAAAGATATTATTATTTTTAAAGGGTAGCGATGGGTAATAAAGGGTACCCTTTTCAAAGGGTAGCGATAGACGTATGGGAAACGTACATTAATAACAACTTACACGTCAATTAATGCTAACCCTACTGACAAATTATTGTACACTGAAATTATTTTTTCTATTATCGAATAAATATAGAAAAAGTTTTTTTTTAATTAAACTAAATAGTGGCTTTGCATCATACATTAAAACGACTATGAAATGATCTTTATATAAGAGATATTAATATTAAGATATCTATACTCCTCAATATCCAAAAATAATACAAAAATAATAAAATGATAAGATATCTAAACTCCTTAATATCTAAAATAGGAAAGAAGATTTTCAGAGGTCATCACTGAGTTTTACAGCTTGTATTTTTTTCGCCATTGGTTATTCGGTTTTTCAAGACTGGGAAATCCAGCACCCTTTAGTCCTTTTCGAAAATTTTCGAAACGAGTTTAAAGTCAACTAGATTATACTTAATGTTCCAAAAAGGGAATGTAGGTCATATTTACCACAGGATTTAAGACACAGATCGTACCCTTTGTCAACTATGCTCCCTTCTCTATATCCAGTTTCTGTTTTGATATCATTTCCCTAAGGACTTAACCAAAGGTCTACAAAATAACCAGTCCTTTCCCAGGAAAACCAAAAACAAATTGGTTTAATCATCAGGCAACAGAACTTTATAAAGAGAACGTCAATTAACTGGTTCATTATGAAATATTTTTCAATTTTAACTTCGCTTTCTAACGTTTAAGAGTGAACATTGAACGTTCACGTCGAACAATTAAGATTGAACATGTGAGGGTTCATTTTTTTTAGGGACATATGAGGACCGTTTATCGTATCCGTGTAGAAATTCTATAATATCCTTTTTATAAAACGTGGTCACCAAAGATTTGAAATGAGTTTTGCCGGTTTCTTTGAGGGCCCAGCAAGTTTGGAAACGCTGCCTGCCAAGTCACTTCTTTAATTCAGGTAAAAAAAAAAAGATGGAAATCACTATGAGCTAAGTTTGGACCATATGTCCAAATTTATGTGTAAGCAAATTTTGGACTACGGGCACTAGGTCAAAAGGACTTTAGCCCTCCTATATCTAAAACATATGCCAACATACTTTTTTTTGTTTACAGGGCTGCTAAAGAGTTAAATAGACTGCTATCAGAAGTGGTGGAATCAACTAGTTTACAAGTGTTCCAGAGTAGGCCTGTCAAATTCCGTAAAAAAAAATAAGTTGGTTACCTGGCAGGCTCTCCAAATGTGTTTGTGTACTTTTTCTTATTTTTTTTTTGTGCCCCAGAGTGCACATATCTTATAAGCGACAGTCATTGGTATTTAAGTTTGCAAGTTTAAGCAACGCCTGTTTTAGTAAATAAATTAAATAAAAGTAATTTTATTGAATAATATTTATTTTATTGGAAATAAAGGTTAAACTAGGGGCCAAATAACTTGGACTATTTATTCTGCATTAGAAATAATTTTCTTAAGAATAATTCCCAAGAAGAATAGTTATCACTAATGCCTATTGGAGATTCTTGTGTGATTTTTTTTTTTGCGTAAAATAATATGAATGAATAATAATTGGAGCACCCAAAAAGGAGACGGTAAAGGAAGTGATTAAATAAACACTGATGGGACTGAAAAAACGAGAAGAAAAGAAAAAACAATAAAAAGAATTATGAGAAAGAGTGAGGAGGAAACGGATTTGTTAAAATATTATATATAATTCATGAATGAGAGAAAAACTGGTACTCGATTATAGTTACGTATATCTGACACCCTAATATTTCAAAAAAAACAAAAACAAAACAAAAAACAAGAATTTACGGGATAGCTGACGATTCTCTTCTTTTCTGGAAACCAGAAGTGTGTTTTTTTGTTATAAAACAATATATGAATTAATAATTATTGTGCAAAGAGGGAAAGGCATGATTAGGACTTAGGTTGCGTAGAAGAAATAGAAATACTTTTAAAAAATGAAAGTTGCCAGTGGAAAGCCATGAAGAAAATAAAGTGTTAGAAAGGTATGACAGAGAAAACAAAATATCATCCCTTATTGTAGAAAGCATTATGTATGGCCAAAGGGAAAAGTTGATTTAATAAAGTATAGAGTCCTAAATCCATATTCCTTATTAGATATCTCTTACCAGAATATGGTATATAACTTGTTAAAAGTTAATAGTCTGGTCATTCATTAAAAATTTTGTGGTAACAAATTTTAAGTAAGGAGTGACGCTGCTCAATAGTTACCGAAACTGTAAAAACGAAATTTTGATACTAATAGATGTTTCAGAAGAATCAGCTCATTATGTGGAATCCCAAAATATAAAATTAATTCAGCTTAGTTTCAACCCATCAAAGGCTACGAGCCTGGTGTCACGACTTTCAAAAAAATCGGAAACACCCCTAAAAGTTAAAAAGAATTGATATAAATCACACCACTGATTCAGCGTTTTGGATAACCCTAACACAGAGGTTTCAAGTTCCTATCTTGAACAATATACAATTTTGTGATTTTTTTTTTCGCCGGAAGAAAGATCACGGATACATGTTTGTTGATTTTTATGTTATTTATTTTTTTTTTCCATGGATGATTGTATCGAACCAATGTTGCTAGAATATCTGGAAGAGGCTCATTCGAACAGAAATTAAATGTTCTAGTCCTCTTTTTACGTGACAAATAAGATCAGAGGGACACTAGGGCCCTCCCACGCCCCCTTTTTCTCAAATCCTCCGATCAAAATTTTTAGACAGCCATTTTGTTTAGCATAGCTGGAAGGCTAATAGCTAAATGCCTCTAGAGAAAATATAACCCCATAGAGCCCCTAGGGAGTGTTCTTTAAGTTATAAAATTTGCCCATTTTTACGTATAGTATATGTTATTGGGAAGTATACATACATTTTACAGGTGGGGGCTGAATTTTTCTTCTAAGAGTATTTTCCACTGGGAGGATTTCTCATGGGGAGCATGCTTCTGAGGGGTGATATTTTCAGGGAAAATTTTACGCCGGAGGAATTTTCCAGAATTCCTATACGAAATTATTTTTATTTATCTTAGTTTCTCTTTGCCGACTCAATTATACGCATTTAGAGGCTAAAGGTAATTGCCCGGTTAAAGAAATTGTCTAGAGGATCTTTTTGTGGGGAGGCGTTTTTTCCGTAGAAAAGGAGCCACTTTCCTGGCATTATTTATAAAATGATCATAAAAAGAATCAAAAAACTAGTTTTTTTGCAACCAAAAGTAAGGAGCCACATTAAAATTTAAAACGAACAGAAACTGCTACTTTTATAATGGAGGCTGTCCCCTCTTCATTACCTCACTCTTCACGCTAAATTTTGGAATTTGTCCCAACTATTTAAAAACGACTCCTAAGAAACAGAAGCTCTTTTAGAAATACAAAAAAAAAAATCTGAAGACATAAGGCTGGGAGGGACTGCTTTTTAATACGAATACTATTTATAATAAATTGAGAATCTAACATGACGAATATGATACTTTTGATTAATTAACTATTATATCAAAAGTTGACGAATATCATGACCAAATAAAATGAGTGATTATTCTAAAATTGATTTAAACGCTTCATATGGGACAAGCTGACATATTTTAATCAACTTGTGTCAATATAATATGTATCAATAATCAATAATAATTTGTATCAATCAATTATTTAATCAACTTTAATCTTCATCATACAGATTATTGCACGGTTGCGTACAATATCTTAACAATGGGAAAGATAATCGGCCACTCTTTAATTGGGGGTTAGGATGATTCATTTCAATCTTAGAACGAGATTTTGACAAAGAGAAACTGGTTAGAATTTTGGGAATTTTCACTAGATTTACA